>NW_016907978.1:129220-140813 GCF_001483705.2 Eufriesea mexicana
GTATTCCAAGGAATCTACTCGTTTCTCCGAATTACTGCCAAATCGCGATAGCAGTTCAGCATCCATTCTTAGAATTAAATTGAAGAATAAGGATTTATTTATCACTACCACCACCATAATAAAAATTCCATCGTGCTTTTCTCGAATCTCTCATTCGTATTCCAAGGATTCTACTCGTTTCTCCGAATTACTGCGAAATCGCGATAGCATTTGAGCATCTATTCTTCGAACTAAATTGAAGAATAGGGATTTATTCGTCACCACCAATACCATGACAAAAATTCCATCGTGCTTTTCTCAAATCTTCTATTCGTATTCCAAGGAATCTACTCGTTTCTCCGAATTACTGCCAAATCGCGATAGCAGTTCAGCATCCATTCTTAGAATTAAATTGAAGAATAAGGATTTATTTATCACTACCACCACCATAATAAAAATTCCATCGTGCTTTTCTCGAATCTCTCATTCGTATTCCAAGGATTCTACTCGTTTCTCCGAATTACTGCGAAATCGCGATAGCATTTGAGCATCTATTCTTCGAACTAAATTGAAGAATAGGGATTTATTCGTCACCACCAATACCATGACAAAAATTCCATCGTGCTTTTTTCAAATCTTCCATTTGTATTCCGAGGAATCTTCTCGTTACTCCGAATTACTGCCAAATCGCGATAGCAGTTGCGCACGGAGCAATGACGGGTCGCGTTGACGCAATTTTTCCGGCGTGAAAATTAATTTTCAGCGAAACGCTTCGTGGTGTCCCTCGGCGGCAGGCGTTATTATCCCGTTCCGGCGTGTTATGTTATTTCGAAAACGGGAAAGGCAGAAGCGAGGAGCAAATCTGCCGACCAACCGGCGCGTCTCGCAATGCTCGCTCATTTGTCTCGTAGCGGCTAATGAAATTATAGCCACCGGCCTGGCACGGTCATCTCTTCGGGCTGTCTTCTTTCGTCCAAACTCCCTGGCAGCCTCTCCTCGTCGCTCCACGCGCGCGTTCCCGCTCTGTCCTTTCGGCTCGATCGCTAGCGAGGAACAGGGACAGAGCGAGGCGTCTGGCCAAAGGAACGGGGCCTTCCCGGAGGAATAGGAAGGAAAATTGCGGGAAAACTTGTTTCGCGGATATCTCTTTGAGCACTTCTCGCAGATGACGGGAGACAACGGCCGATATTGCGACGCGGGGCCAGCGACACCTCGTTCGAACGAGAGAATCGCGTTATGGTGTGCAATGTCGGCTTGGAGTGGCCGAGAGAAAAATCGGCGCTCGTTAGACGCGGTAAATGAAACTCGCTGAGGACACGGAGCTGCTCCTGCGATCAAAGTGGCTGTCTTTGCTCGGGATTTCACGCGAAACCACGTGGGAGATGGATAAATAATTGCGAGGGATTGCAGGTGAAAGATTTGGTCTCAGGTCTGCGGAGGATCGTGTTATATTTGCAGATTTTTGCAAAATTTATTATCCAAACTGATACTGATTGCAAGCTATTTATCGTGGAATTAAATTGAAGAAGGAATATCACGCATGAGCCGTTTATTGTACAAATCGATTAACATCACTTTTTGAAAAATCTTAAATATAAAACGTTATGAGTTTACCAAGTACTTTGACACTCAAATTTAAGATTTTTCAAAAAGTGGAGTTAATCGATTTGTGCAATGAACGGCTCATATAATGTTAGCAGCAACGCTACGGAGCGTTTATCTCATGGAAGCCATATCTTTGATTCATCAAATTTGCTGGTTAGCTCAATGAAGCTAGTTGTAGATCTAATTTAGTATTAACCCTTTGCACTCGACGATTTTTTGGCTAGAGAAGAGTAGAAAATCAAGGATTCTCTTTTAAAAAACCGACGATACTTTTTTGAGCAGTAAATAAAGAATTGTATAATAATAGAATTGTAGAATTATTTGATTTTGATACCTTGCACACTGTTACATTATATTAAATTTGATATATTAATTAATATCGATCTTTCAAATTTTATGAAATGGTGACTGAGGCTCACCTCTCGAGTGCAAAGGGTTAATAAAGAAAAAAAGAATTTAATTCTAAGAATAAATGCTCAGAGTATTCGGAATTAGCGTAGTTTCGTTAATTAGAACGATTAATCTTTTCGTCGAGGATCATCTTCGATTATTGTAGGAAGGAACGTTAACGCGAATTCGGTTATGCAAATGTTATTCCTGCGCTATTTAGAGCGAGGTAAGTTACACCACTCTCGACCTCGGTTATCGTTCCAGTGAATTAATTCGCTGTTGGAGGAACGTTGATTCTTCGTAGCCTCCTGTCACGTTTCTTTATTGCTTCCCGTCTCTCTTTGCTATTTGCTCCGGTAATTACCGGCACACGAAACACATCGCAAGAAAAACATTAATATCAAACGACGTGGCTGCCGACAGTGCAAATAGAGCACCTTAATGGCGCGCCAACTTTCAAGCGGACTTGAGACGTGGCAGAAGGAAAATGAGGAAGTATAGATATATCCTCCAACTTCTCGCCTCGTTGTTTGCCTTCTGCTTGGCCTTATTTAGGCTCTCGATTATCGCCCGTGTTTCATTCCTATTCATCTTCTTTTTCCTTAGAATATCACTGTAAGAATTTAGGGCAGCTTCTTCGGCAAAGTTACGTAGCTTAGGCTCTGGATAATAATTTCTACGATATTATACACATCGTGATTAAGAAATTTTAATCACAGCCTTTGACTTATTTTTCGAAAAAAATAATCGAGCCAAGGGATAATTCTATGTGTATTTTGAAGCAAGGTACAACTTATTGTAGATTTCTTCGTGTTATAACCACCTAACAAGTGTCAACTTTCCAGGTGTAATATAATTTTTCATTCGAAATTTATTACGGAGATTTTTCCGTCCATATTGCTTAACACTGACTAAACAAATTCTTCGTCATCGATAATGTTTGCGAACAACTATAATAAAATAGCGTTTATCAATAGAGATTACCGATGACCGAGATAAAAGTATGTCATTTATATTAGTTATCGTAATCAAAATAAATTTTAATCATTTATCACAGTTAGTTAGTAATTAAAATAATTTAATTTAAGGTATTAATTCTTATATCTAACTTTCAACGCATATTTCATGACAGCCTTCGTGCTTAAATACAATAATACAATTTTAACATTTTTCTAAAAAGTGAACGTCGTATCACGAATTCTCTTTTGAAAGTAAGAAGCTATATTTCTAATTTAAAACGTTGAAGTTCAGAGTCAAATGGATACAATAGCCTGTAGCTAATTGAACATTGACCCTTTGCTCGAGAGGCATCCTTCAGTCGCCATTTGACAAAATTTCGAACATCGATATTAATTAATATGTCAAATTGGCGTGAGAGGTATCGAAATCAAATAATTCTACGTGTCAATTATTCCAGATTTTTTACTTACTGCTCAAAAAAATATTGTCAGCTCTATAGTAGAAAATCTTTAAACTCCTGTCCTCTTTTAGCCAAAAATCGTCGAGTGCAAAGGGTTGATACCTGTCACCAAAAATTCATCAGCACAGGAGCACCATCTCCAACCCCCAGACTCTCAGATCATCCTGGTCTGTTCCATAACTCGAGCGACAGTCCCGATCCCGATGCGAAAGGAGGCAGAACCATGGCAGACGTGCTCGAACTCTAAGCTTTCACCCTCATCTAGAAATTCGCTCTTTGACCGGGCTGTTAATTCTTTTTCCACCCCCAGACTGCCGTTACTCGCGCACTGTCGTCCACTCGTACGCGCCCCGAGTTCCTGCGAGAAGTGATTCATATTTTTTTTCCTTCTCCTCCTCTGCCTTCCCTTCTTTTTCCTTTTTTTCGCATATTGCGACCGAGGCTGGGTGCCCGGCCCTCACCCAAGTAAGGTTGGGGCTTTGTCCAATTAAGCGTCCGAGCTTTTCGACCGTCGGCGCACACGGCTTCGCATATTTCTGTCTGGAGAGGCGGACAGGCGGCAGAGGGCCTCGCCGCGGCGCGGAAAAGAGGAAAAACTCTCCTTCTGGCCGATTGTTGCGGCGCACCAGCCCCTCCTTTTGTCTTCCGTCCGCGGGCTCCAGGCCGGCGCCGCCATCACCTTCGATTCGAGTGTCCCGCCTGGCAACTTATCAGCAATTAGCTCAATAATTTCCTTTCGTTTCACGACCTCGTCAACTCGACGGCCCTTCCGACTCCGTCCTTAAAAATCCTCTTGTTCGCCGCTACCGGGCTCCCTCGACGACCAACGGCAGGGTCGGATAGGTGGGAAAATTCGTTTCATACGTCGCCTGTTTTGTTGCAACGTTCGCTGAAAAATGTTTCAACTTCGCGTAACAGAGCGGCTTGCCAGCGAGTTCCCTAGATCGTTTATAACCTTGCACTTAACGCGCAAGTTTGCACCGTAATCTGTCAGGCAAATGTCTTCGAGACGGTGTCGCGTCTTTGAAATTTTTAGGGTAGCCGAGGAAATTTACGAAACTCGCTGAACGTAATTTTACGTCTTGTACGAAGCATTTCGCAGAAGGTTTGAGCCTCGATTTCCGAATCTTTGATTAATTAGCAGAACTTGATCGCCCCCGTGCAAGGTTGCTGAGAATATTCACAGATATCGCGTTTATCCAAGTCTGTCGAAGAAGCCATTTTTAATTTAGAACTTTCGAATATTTCAACCTGTTCTCGAAATTATATCCCGTAATTAGCGCTCCTTTTTAAACCCGCAGACGGATTACTCGGCAACAGGAATCTCGTTATCGCGATTTCTTATTTCCAAGCTTGGAAATGTACTTGCTGTGCTGGGAGTAGCGTTCGAAATCCGGATTCCCCTTTTCGTTTCGATCGATCGGTCTCCAATATGACGAACATCTTTTTAACAATCGACTTTTAATCCTCTTCCGTGCGAACGCCGGCATGGAGGACAAAGGGAATCGTCGTCGGAATAAGCGAGCCGGCCTTTATTTCGTGGAACCAAGAGGAAGACGCCGACCTCGTCGCTGGTGTATTAAAACTCTGGGAAAGTTTCGCGACGCGGGCCAGATGGCGTCATTATCGGCTTCTTTGTCCCGCTTTCTTCATCCTCGTCACCGCGTTCTTCCGCCTTTGCCCCGATCCTCTTGTCTTCCCTTGTCTCGTTTCGTTATCTGGCTCTCAAGTCCTGGGACTGTCTGTAGCGTTAGCGCTTGGATAGGTAATGTGACGCGTGTCTTGCTGGCAGTCGAGCTAGACTCACCTCGTGCAAGTCGACCTCTGAACTTGGCTTGAGTGCCAAGTTGGCCTGGGTATTAAGCGTATTAGGTACAAGTGGTTTCTGACTGGAGAGGGCATCGGTCATTAGCATGGATAGATTCGAAGGTTATTAACCATTACTGCCATTAGGCGGCCCTTGTCTTCCCGGACGTCCTTGTTGTCGGGTTCCCCGTATTCGCTGCCATACCCAGTGCCATTCTTATCGTGCCTCCATCGCAACTGACGATGAAAGCTTCCCGTGTTGTTCATCGGTGTTCCTAATCTCCGGAATCTTCCAAAATTGTTACGGTTGTAGCAATTTTTAGGTAGCCTTTTAAATAGAGTATCCCGCGTAATACAGATTTATAAAATTAATTTTAAAAACAAATTCTGTCGATTTCCTCCACGAATTTATGAAGCTTGGAGTTACCAAATCCAAATGCTTCAGCCGGATTCCACGAAATCCAGGTTAGGCGAAAAGCAGCGACATCCAGGGATGATTCCGGCAATTCTGACATTGTCAAAAAGTACCCTTTCTGTCCGGACGTCCCTCCCATTTCCTTTTTCCTCGATTAAAGTCAACTTCCTGGGATGTTTGGCTCTCCGCGGCGCGAGAAGCTCGATCCATTTCCGCGGACTGATGTTTGCCGGATGGAAAACTTTGCCATCAAAGAGCCACCGAGCCGTCTCCACTCGTCGCGAGTGTGCGCTGCTGCGGATGTCTCCTATATGAGCGTATCTTGACGATCTTCGGTATAAGAGACGAGGAAGATGAGGACCGAGGGATGTTTGATACGTTGCGGTGTTGCTGCATATTGAATTCTCCTCTCTTCTCTCTCGCCCTCTCTTCCTCTCCTCTCTGCCTTTCGCCTCTTGTCTGCCCTCTCTGTTTCTTCCACGCTCGGGAACACGGCTGAGGTATCGGCATTCGTACTACCAAACCCGGAATCAACCGCAAGAGCGATATTCCTCCGGGACTAATCACGCGCAACTTCTCCCTTGTCATCCGCTGAAATTGATTTGGGTACTTTAAACAGCCGCAGAGAGCTGTATCGACGCCGACGCTGCTCTTCTTTCGTCGCGTACGCGATGCTACGGGTCGTGGAAGACAGTGGAAACTCGAGTTAATCTGTTCCTCCATAGCGAGGAATTTTTTCCAATCGATTTATAAAAATTGGAAGACCTTAGGAACAATTTCGGAAAAATTCTGAAGCAGCTGGTTAATTTCCTAATTTAACCCTTATCGGTCGTGAGTTACCTCTTACGTGACGAAAATACTTTGTCGCTGCGGTCATGCGTCACGTGTGGAAGATGACAAGACGGAAATTTTTCGCGTATTTATCGAAATACGGTACCCCTGGCATCGTGCACCCTCTACCTGTCGGAAGCCAATAATCGACGCGGGGGAACCGCGACGCGGTACACGGGTTCTTCGCACACGTCCAGACCGGTCCTTGCCGGTGCTCCGCGAAATGAAAACGTAGAACGAGGGTGAGTGCCTCGGCCCCATAGACTGCGAAACGAAGTTTCGGCCGGAAATACCGTCGCGCGCGGGGTGAACGCACCCCGTGAAGAGGGTCAGAGAGGGCCA
This sequence comes from Eufriesea mexicana, assembly GCF_001483705.2. Lineage (NCBI taxonomy): Eukaryota > Metazoa > Arthropoda > Insecta > Hymenoptera > Apidae > Eufriesea > Eufriesea mexicana. The sequence continues at coordinate 136,009 of NW_016907978.1, forward strand.
GATTAATTGATACCGCCGCGGAGAGACCGAGAAGCAAACTGGCTAGCGTGGTCGCTGGAGGAGGAGACGGTGAACACGCGAAAGGGCGAAAGAGATCGCGAGTGGCAGAGGGAAAGGGGCGGGAAAGGGAGAAAGTAGAGGCGGAGGCAAAGTTGTTGGGCTGCTGCAGGGAAAATGCAGTCGCGGTGCCTGGCCAGCGGCCACTCCTGATCCCGAGTAGCAATTAAACATTCGGCTAATGTGCTTTTCCATTCAGAAAATTGGATATTCCAGGCGCCTGGCCGATATATCCGCGTCCACCTTCGACTCGATACGCCGGATTAATTGAATTCCCTTGCTCCCTCGAGCTCATCCGCGGACCAACTCTCGGCCGCGAATTTATTAATCGGTCATTTTCCGCGGGGCAACTCGCGCGCCAATGCGACATTCCGACAGGTGAGTCCGTTAGTCGGAAGGTGATATCTAAAGCCGGGGTTCAGTCGGATTCGTGATGGAATATTCTCGCCGTTCGTCGATTCGAAATTATATACATCGCGTGTTTAGAATATAGTTTACAACATCGATACGCCATTTTGTTTTTTAGTTAAGAGACAGTTTAAGGTATATACAATTTCCATAATTCACAATCTAATTTCCTACCATTGTCGTTAACACTAGGTTTACGGACGCTATCTGTATACCTATTTCTAAGGACACCTGTCAAAGTGACAGGTAAGAGAAAGCACGTGTCTTTTTCTTAACGATTAGTTTAATTCAAAAACAATTATATATTATATTAACAGTCTTAACCCTCTTCACTCGACAATTTTTTGGTTCGGGAAGAGTAAATATTCAAAGATTCTTTACTAAAAAGCTAACGATAACTGTTCGAGCAGTAAATAAAGAATTGTATAATAATAAAATTGTAGAATTATTTCATTTCGATACCTCGCACACTGTTACATTACATTAAATTCGATATATTAATTAATATCGATCTTCCAAATTTTATGAAATGGTGACTGAAGATCACCTCTCGAGTGCAAAGGGTTAATATGAATTAACTAAATCTGTTACCATCGATTATAAATCGACTCTGTATCAACATAATGGGGTTGGAAATTAGTTTACGCAACTCCGTCGTATTCTGATATTGGATGATAAAAAATGGCCGATAGTAAACTACTTATACACGTGTCTTCGTTAGAATTCCCAGATACAGATAAAGGGAAGCAAAGAGTAATAGTAGTCAAAATTAGTACCTGAATATCTCTACACCCCTTTCACCTAAATTTGCTCCAATTTGATAGAAGCTCAATCATCGAATGACAAAAACGAGTTCCCTGGATTTTATTAAATCTTCCTAGCTTTCTCGACCAAGTAATCAAACTCACCCCCAAAAGATGTGTCTCCCTCTCTCTCTCGCGTTATTTCTCGACGGAATTCTGAAATCTTGTTCAAGCCAGCTCTGCCGGACGCGCGTCCAATCGGTACACACGGTCGAAACGAAACGTCTATCTTCATCCGGGAGTTTGGTCGCGTTCCATCGTTTCCGGCTCGAAGCCCGGACATCTTTCGCCGCGGCCTGGAGCCCGTTGGTTCCGTAGGTTGGCGCGTGGAACGAGTTTAATTCGACCACCCTAAGAAACTGGCTGCGGTTGCATTCCTCAGGCAAGTTTCTGATTGTGTGTCCGGCTAGGTCGCCGGAGTTGGCGCGGCAGTGCCACTGGATGGTGGCCATTCCTACGCCGGGCTGACCACCAGTATTTATGTCCAGGACACAGCCTGGGTATCCAGAGTGTTCCGGGTAGTTTCTCGGCGCTGCGTCCCGCTGGCCCGCTAATGGTTATGGTAATTACCGGCCCTAATTGCGAGCAATGGAATTACGAAATATCAAAGTTCACAGCGATGCCGTGCCCGCTCGCGTCCGCTCTCCTCCGCTTGCTCCTTCCGCGTTGGCGAATCGTCAGCTCGCTCTACGACCCCGGACAGTGCTTTTTAATTTAAGTCCTCATTGACGAAATAGATACAACGATGAATACGATCGGTGCCCCATCGATTGCAAATGTTTGATAATTTAGGTGGTGCAGGATTTAGTTTCGAAGCTAATAGACGAGGAATGGGGTGGTTACCGAGGTCAAATCTGTATTTAATTTCGACATTGGTTCCTGAACATGTAATTTTAGTAGTGGTCAGTAATTAAGAATCGGTAGTTTTCGTTTGAAGATGATTTCAGTGGTATAAGAAATGTTTAAGTAGTAATAGACAGTGAATGGTCAGACGGGGTGGACTTTGGACTCAGATGGACGTAGAAGCATTAAAGTTTGAAATTCTTTGGCTCGAATAGAGAACATTATGCTGTATAGCATGACACATTGAATTATTATGTTACTTTTTACTGTAAAAGTACTTCAATCAAGCTTGTGACCAGTATAAACTCGAGTAACTCGTGTAAACATACACGAGTACGAATTCTTTGAATAATTATCGGTAAATGGTGACGAAGATTAGCGATAAGCAAAGAATGTTAATAATCTGAACGAAAATATATCAGGAGAAATTACGAACTGTCCACTCCTTCGAAATGAGGGGAGATCAAAGATGACCGCCCCGAAAGGGGTAGCTTGGCTAATTATTAATAACTTCTGCCCTGCATACTCTTCGATATTACACTTAAAATTTCACGTGCACGTATTTCGGCTCGCGTTCTGCAAACATTCGCGGAATTTCGATGGGAACAACACGCAGAGGAGGAACATCGGGTAAAAAGCAGGGGCGCGCGAGTCTTCGCGTTTAATTCGACGCGAAAGGCGATCGTTTGCCATCGACTGTTGGCCTTCCTTTTATTATTTCCGGCGCCGCGGTTGATTCCGGGGCTTGGCTATTTCGTGGGAGTTCGTTTCCGTTCTTTCTTCGGCCGGCGTGCAAGCTGACCGATGCAAAGGCAAAAGTTGAACCGACGGAGGCGCCTTGATGTGGTTATCGCGCCGAGGGTAGCTCGGCTCTTTACCTCCCCGGACGCCGGCTAAATTGGCAAATATTAAAATTCTTTCGATGCGGAAGGAGCGTGTACAATGGTTCGTAAAATGTAGGAACTCTCGACGTTCTCTCACCCTACGCTACCTCGAGTGGTTGCCCACATTTTAAACCTCCGCGGAGTTTTTCGTGAACGCGCCCCTTCTCCTGCGCGCTCGATTTGAAAAGCTCCTCTGATTACTTTATTGTTCTCCATGCCTGCTTGCCCTCATTCGCATCGCGGCTTCGCTTCCAGGCTACTTCCACCGCACCGGAAAGGCAAAAGCGTAATCGACGAAGCCTGCCGTTGATCGGAATTAATCCCGATATCGCTGGTACATTATAATGCCAGTCGTAACCGTTTCCAGTTAATTTCCAAACGACGCTTTTGCACCGTCATGCTTCTTGCGAATTCCCCTTAAAAATCGCTTTCAACTCTTTCTCTCAACTCGTATTTTAACCCTTTGCACTCGACGATATTTTGGCTAGAGAAGAGTAGAAATTCAAAGATTCTCTACTAAAAAACTGACGATACTTTTTTCAGCAGTAAATAGAGAATTATATAGTAACGGAATTGTAGAATTATTTGATTTCGATACCTCGCACACTGTTACATTACATTAAATTTGATATATTAATTAATATCGATCTTCCAAATTTTATGAAACGATGACTGAAGCTCACCTCTCGAGTGCAAAGGGTTAGTAGATCTAGGAACAGATATAGTTTGACGATAATTTATCGCTTTATTACACGAACGTAATAAACTTATTACATGGAAGAATCAGAACCCCCAAAAGGGACTTCTCTTTTCTTCGAATTCACGCGTCGAACGAAAAATCGCGCACGAAACTGGAAGATTGCGTTTTCCGAGGGATCAGACAGAATCGAGCATGCACGGAGATGGAGAATCACGTTCTTTCATATTTCGCGTTAGAACTTTACGGTTCACCCTACATCGGGCTGCTCCGTACGTTTCATATCCAGTGAAATTACAGGGACATGGGAGGAGACAATATTCTACGCGAACGTGGCTGTTTTCAATACGTGCAGGCATGTTTTCATAAATAGATTAATTCCTCTGAATTTTTTAAAGCGACTTCTCCCCGTGAAAATGAAAAAAGTTTCCTCGTCGGCCGGTGTAATTAAAACGCCTTATACGAGGCAAGGAGACCTTACAGACAGCTTTGTTAATCGAGCTGGAGGTGCTCCCGCGTCATTCGCTCGCCTAATAAAAATTAACGGCGAGCAGGTGCAGGGCCGTACGAGGGGTGAGCCTCGTCTCGCTTCAAGGCGGCCAAAGGGTTGCTCCCACGACGAGAGGGCGGGCGCCAAGAAAAATTATAAAAATAATCTGGCCGAGGAGGGGGCAGTCAATTGGGGTGGAAAACTTGCGTAACAAGCAGTCCCGAGGAAATTGCGGGAAAAACCGTTTGCCACGAACGGATGAAAGTGGCGGAGGGCCGGCCAGTAGGGGGACGATGGAAACCCCTTCACGGCGTTCACGTTGGAAAGCGAAAGAAAAATAAACGAGTCCGCTGCGAGCACGACTCGATCGTTCGAATAACAATATTAATGTTCAGTGGATCGACTCGAATACTTTAACATCGTATCCCTGGGATTCTTCTCGGTTAGAATGGTTGTTTCCATCGGCAGCGATTCGCGAGGATCGTTCCGTCGGTTGCACGCGAACCACCCCTTCGAACGGGGAAAATTTCACGAAATTTGTACGAAATTCATATATTTTTAATCAAAATTTTAACAAAATTCTTCCGTTTTGAACTACGTGAGAATTAAACTAAGAAGAGCGT
>NW_016907978.1:141550-170784 GCF_001483705.2 Eufriesea mexicana
GTCAAGCATCTTCTAATGGACCGAATTAAAATGGATGGAGAACGTTGATTCAACGATGGATTAATTTTCGGAGGTTGGTAATTGCGTTTCGCGTGCAATTTGAACGTGAACATAGAAAAATATAGCGCCGGGGGTGTTTCAGGGAAACTTGAAGATTTTTGGAAAATATTTTCGCTGGTCTAACGCAACCATAATCGAGGTAGTAGTGTTGTGAAAAATATTAGCGATACTACTCTTTCTCCCTTAAATTCTAAAATATAAAAATTGGAGTATGCAGTGTTACCACGATCGTTCGGTTAGGTGAATTAGAATTAGAATTATAGTATAGTTAGAATATAGAATATTATAGAATATTAGCATAATTAGCTTGGAGGAACTTGAAAAGACCTCCAAAATTATATTACGTGCAATATTTTTGTGCACAAGTGCCACTATTAATTGGAATGAAATGAAGATTATAGAAACACGTTATTCTCTGCATGAATTTTAGCAGGGGTGATTCTTTTGTAACATCGTTGAAACTACAAATGGAAAGGGTAGCGATTTTATTCGACTGTAGCGAAGTTTCAACGAGGAATTAAGCGTCTACGATCTGTAATTTGATTGGCTTCCATCCATGACCCTAGTGAAATTCGCATGACTAATTTAGACTCGACAAACATGGTCATACGGTGATACTCGGAAAAGAGCTTGTAAATGTCGATAGCTTGTCGTTCACGTGAAATTTCTCGTCATTTCCGTGTCTGTCTACGATTTTATGGCAGATTGATATTAAATCCGCTATTTTGGAATTGCAACGAACCGGAGAATCGTGAGATTTCTATTCGACGAGACTGCCTGATCAGCATACCCTCCAAGAGCTAATAAATCTATTTCTAAAAGTTCAATGTCTGGAGGATAAAAGCGAGAAAAATGAAAGGGAAACGGAAGAATGGGAATGATGGTCATTAAATTCGCGATTCGTCATATTCAAACGGCTCGTAAAATCTTCACAGCCAGTTCCAACAAATTCGCTAGCAATTTTCCTAAAGGAGCCATTACAAACGCAGTTTCGTCCTGTTTACGAGCAGTTTGTTCGTACCATCGAGAGGATACTCGATTTATCGCTATTCCAATTGCTTGTTTTTTTCTGTCTACATAATACACTCCTTGAGTAACTTCTCTTACAGAAACTCGCAGAAACTGGGAAATTTACATTCGGTACTAAACATTCTAATCTTCTGCAAAAATTCTATATTTAATTTTTTTTCCATATCCATCGTGAGAAATGGAGAATCCTAATGTGGGACACTGCACGTCTGGTAGACACTCGAAAAAGGATGCACCAAAATTTTTTTAAAATTCCTCAAAATAGTATATATAATAATATATTATATATTTCAAAGAAAATGTACAATATCTTTACCACATATTAAAGTATTAGTATATTAACGTAACGTTATAATCACTGCACTGTACAATGCGTTAAGATTCTTCATCGAATCATGATTTACTGGCGATAATTCCGCGAAATTCTGCACCCATCTGTAAACACTCGAGTGAGCATATTATCATAAAGCAATCGCAGTCGCCATTATTACAACGACCCAGTTTACGCAGGAAAAGAACGGGATTTATCCGAAATTCGGGGGATTCGCGTGTTGCATACCGGCAAAGTTGGCCACTTTCTGTTTCGATGACGTTAGCCCGTCGTCTCATTAAACTGCGAGACTTAGGAAATTTATTCCACTGACATTGAATCTGCGTGATAGTTGGGAGACTTACCGGTGACCCGGTGGTAGTTTACTTTGAATACATTCAGCAGAACACCGAACTATGAGTTTCAATGCAAGTTCACGGGGGGTCGGGGGTGGGTGGGGGGAAGGGGCGAGAAGTTTCGAAGGCACGTTTTCCCTAACTCGAATATTTTGCGTACATAGTTGCTGCGGCGTCGACTCGCGATTAAACGGTCCACCACGTGACCTTAAGCGAAACTTTCTTCCGTTTTTGCTTCCTTCCTTTTTTTTTTCAACTCTTCCTTCTCCTTTCTACCCCCCTTTCCCCCCGCCCTTCCCTCCAATTGTTGGCAACCACGGTGTCCCTTCTTACGAGCAAGCAGGTTCTGACCGCTCCGCGCGAACTTGTTTAACGGGGCCAAAGAAACTGGAGCTGAACTTTCGCAGTTTTTACGTCAGCAGGTTGAAATCGACTTATCGAGCAGGGTGAAACAAAGTTCAAAGCCACGTTATCCCGGCAAGTTTCATTTTCAACTTGTTCCCGCTGTTTTGAGCGCCGCTCGAAATTTCCAACTTCCGCTTCCTATTTTAACGGGTGTTGCTTAGGTAAGAGTCTCTTTCTGTTATCCTTTATACCGGCTACGTCGTAATTATAGATAATCATGCTTGATCGGCATTTCTGGTCGAGATGCCACATTTTTAATAGCGCTCTAATTCGATGAAACTTCGTTTCTTTACGTGGAAAGGTTCATTCACGACACTGTGTTTTCGTCGACAAGAAGCGTAATTTCATTCAATAGTGTTACATTTTATTTTATTATACGTGATACGTGACAAAATCGGAGCATAGGTGCGAAAAGTCTGATTAATCAGACTTCATTGTTTGATAGTGCACTATTGTACATCATATTTGGGAAATTTTACTATATTAGTTAAAATATTTCGAAGATAATATTTGTTTTCCAATATTTCTGTTGACAGCTTTGTACAGTATAAATCTTTCCCTGTAAAATCAAATTTCACTCGTAATCGTATGATTTTTTCCTGTCGAGATATACTCTGAAATTACCGGAACAGCATTGGAAATTATAGGATGAGCAATCCTTTGTAAAATTTATTATATATATTAATTCTTCAGCCACGAATATAATACATTTATTCACGATACTCGATGCTTTTGTCGACAAGAAGCGTAATTTCATTCAATAGTGTTGCATTTTATTTTATTGTACGCGATACTTGACAAAATATAAGTATAGGTGCGAAAAATCTGATTAATCAGACTTTACTATTTGATAGCGCACTATTGTATATAATATTTGGGAAATTTTACTATATTCCTTAATAAATTTCGAAGATAATATTTCTGCTGACAGCCTCGTACAAAGTACAAATCTACCCCTATAATATTAACCCTTTGCACTCGACGATTTTTTTGATACAGGAAAATAGTAATTCAAAGACTTTCTACCCTAAAGTCGACGATATTTCTAAAACGGAAAATAAGAAATCGTATGCAAATTAAGACGTAGAATTATTTTACTTCGATATTCCACGCATCGTTGAGTAATTGTAAATTTGATATATTAATTAACATCCATCTTTAGAATCTGATTAACCCTCTATGAGCCCGTGTAACTTTCAAGTTACATGCTGATGTATGGGTATTTTATTAAATACTGCATTTAACGTTATCGTTTTGATCACTCCAGTTCGCGATTTTTCTTTCGATATATTTATAATTATTTTTACAATACCTCCCGTGGGTCAAATATTTGTTGATTTTATGTTATATACAATTCTTATAGTCAAGAAAAACATATATTCTGTCCATAGAGTGTTAAATGGCAGCTGATAGGCGCTTCTCGCGTGCAAAGGGTAAAATTTTGCTTACAATCGTATGATTTTTTCCTGTCGATATATGATATATCGAAAGAAATGTAGAAATGTAAAGAAACACTGAAAATTATAGAACGAGCAATCCCTTATAAAATTTATTATATATATTAATTCTTCAGTCACGAATACAGCTAATTAGCATAAGAAAATGATCATAATTTAAAAATATCCACGAAAATTCCTAGAGTACGTTGCCTATCAATCCATTAGTCCCAAATTGTCTTCGGAGAGAATATAAAATGTTTTACCCACAAGTGTACCGGGGGAAATTTTCATTCCATATGCAAAACGGTCAGAAGGATCCTTTCCTTCCTGCCTATCGGTTCGTCCATCGTGGCCCTCGACTTTGTGTTTTCGTGGCCGTCGCCATCGGAGCTGCAGTCGGAAGGCGGACATCCCTCGGGACGTTTCGTGTGATGCGAATACGTATCGGTTGTTTACTCGCCGTGCTATTTTCGAGGCGATACGTCAATCCGATATTCGGGAAAGTTTCGCAGCCACGTCGCAGGGAAGTCCGTGGCCCGTGTTTGCCGCGCAAGAAGGGGTGCTTTCTGCCCCGCGATGGCTTTCTTTCTCTTCCTCGCGGAATCGATCCACCGATGCCCGGTGAACGAGAATCGCCATCCATAAATCCTCCATCTCGCCGAGACGAATATGCTCCTCGTTTTCATTTTTCGACCGCTCCGGAGGTTCCGAGGTTCTTTACAAAATGGTGGAGGTATATTTCTCGCTGGATGATTTATTATAATTTTATTCATCGTTGATCAATGTGATACGATTTTCTATTTTTCGGTGCTTCCTCTCTGGGATACGTAATGGAGTTATATGTCTCGTGCAATACTGATTACATCAGTGAACATTTTTAAACTTTACATTTAAAATATCGCATTTAATGTAATCGCTTTGGGTGACTATAGTCATCGGCCATAAAAATTGAGTAAAGAGTTAAGACAAGTGCTACCCGTTCTTCTTAGCTCTCTTCGCGAAGAATTGCAAGCTCTATTGCGATGGTCAGTTTTTCCTTTTCTTTTTTTCTTCGAAATATTTGCGTCAAAGGACCGAATGCTGAAGACTGCACTAGCGTAATGTTACCATCACACGATAGGTGACTATAATCACCAGCCACAAAAATTTAGTAAAAAGTTAAGACAAATGCTACCGTTCCTCTTAGCTCTCTTCGCAAAGAATTGCAAGCTCTATTGCGATGGTCAGTTTTTCCTTTTCTTTTTTTCTTCGAAAGATTTTCGCCAAAAGACCGAATGCTGAAGATTGCACTATCGTAATGTTACCATTTTTTACACGTCGCTTCATTCTTTCTTCTCCGAGAGACTTCGCGGCAACGTCCGCTGTAGCGAAAGGGTTAATATCCTTCTTCTTTCCCTTTCTCATTAATCAATAATTTAACCAGTCATGGTAAGCTTATCGCGAATATGCTACTGCTTCTTTGATAAATTTTTTTTCTCACATATATATATATTATAGCATTTTTCCTCTCATTGCATTCGTTTTTAAAATTCCTCTTCTTCCCTTTCCTCATTAATTAATCATTTAACCGATCATGTTAGATTTATCGCGAACATGCTTCTGCTCGATTGATCTTTGATAAATTTTTTTTTTCACATATATATATATATTATAGCATTTTTCCTCTCATTACATTCGTTTTTAAAATTCCTCTTCTTCCCTTTCCTCATTAATTAATCATTTAACCGATCATGTTAGATTTATCGCGAACATGCTTCTGCTCGATTGATAAATTTTTCTGCATATGTAAGATCGTTGCAATTGTTTTCCAGTAGAAAATTAGCAAATATAAATCACAGTCGGATTAAAAAATTTGGAAATGAAGCAGTACTATAGTTGAATCAACGAAGTGAAATCGAATATCGAATTTATGACCGAGAAAGGGAACTTTTCACGCCCCGAGGCAAGAAGATCGTTTACGACTCGTCACGATACATAATCAAGCAGTTCCCCGACGAAGTTAGCTGTTGAATCCTAAGCAACAAGTTCCCACTGACCCTTGTCAAATCTTCGGGAAAAAAGGGCGGTGGACAATGAACCGGGCATTAACGTGGCTTTTAACGAATCCCGAGAAATCCGGAGCAGGACCGCAGGGAGGCAGCTCGTTAAAGCGTCGTCCACGTGCGTAATTCCTCGAGCTTGCAGCCTCTCCGTACGAGAAGTCCCGCGGTTGATCCCTGCGCATGAATAAGCCGTTACCACGTCGTGTTCTCTTGATAAATCGTTCGCGAGAGTCAGAGAATCGCGAAGATAAATGAAAGACGAAAAATGGGGCTGGATAGGAGACGGAGAAAGAGACTGAAATATTTTAGGAAATGGTTAGGGTAATTAATTATGTCATATAGGAAGCGTTTAAGCACCTTCCGATACAGGGTGTCCCTCAAAAACGTATACACACTTCAATACATTATTCTTTCTAATTTATTTTTCCTTTTCTAGGTACAACCCATTTAAAATTATGGCTGATTTTAGACTAGACTTTGAAAAACGTAGATATATTTTAACACTAGAACTACCAACCCAGTCAAAATGACTGGTCTCAGAATTTTCATTTTTGCAATCACCGAATGCATACACCTGCTTTAAGAATAAAATTGGTATCAACTCGTATTAAGAAAGAACTGTAATCGATATATTCACTCATATTCATCGTATCGCTGAAATTACTATAATCTATGCACGTTACAGTTAGGTACCTATTAAAGATCGGTAGTTGCAGTGTTAAAGTGCTACTATAAGTGTGAAAACATACTGGAAATGCAAAGACGGTTTAATTAAACAGTAAAATATATACTGTTTTTAAAATCTGTAAATTCTGTATACATCTTTTTGGGATAGCCTGTATATTTCTCAACACGCTCTCTCAGGAAATAATTATAATATAATTACTAATACTTCGTACTCGAAGGAGTACTTCGTTAGGGGTTGCCTTTGTGTATTAAAATTGATGACACTTTTCTAAACTGTTACATTATTTCATACTTGATATTCACCATTAAGTTCAACAATTTTGCTACCAGGTAACTGAAAGTTAATATCATTTGTATTAATTTATTCCATCGTTCTACTTCGTTAAGAGTAATTAATAATTCCACCAAGTAGAATATATTTATTCAGCCCGACACTCGAAAGCATACGAGTATATGAAAACGAGATTCCACGTAATTCTTCCAGATTATCAAAATTCCACGTTATCACAGGAGAAAAATGAAATTAGCAAAGAGTCGGTGAAACATTTTTGTATGGAATTAAAGAGGAGTTAATTTGCAGGCGTATAGTATCGAAGCGGAACGTTTCGTTTGTAAGGTGACACAGGAGATTATTCGTAAAATTCGGAAACGCTATAAGCATATAGAAGGAAGAGAGTGATAGGGTGGTTCGGGGATAGAGAAAACAGGAGAACGTGCGTGGCGCTAGTATCGCGGGCTTAGCTTTAGCGTAAACCGCGTGCACACGCTCGCAAATATTCTTCCGTCTTTCTCCCGTGCCCGCGTTCTCCGCCTCGTTCTTCTTACGGTGATCCATACGATAGCGTTGCGAGCTGGCTTTAATCGTTCCTAGTAAATGCCTGACGAGTTTATAATTTCGAAGTTCTACTCGCGCGACGGTCTGAATATTCCGCGGAAATTTCCACGCTCTGGATCCGCGCCGCTGTCACCGACGACAATCCACGGGATAGGCGCTTAGAAAACTGTGATCGGAGATTAAACTCGAAAGGTAAATTTAACCAGCTTCCTTTGTTTCCGCGCGATCGATGTTTAAGTCCTTCCTTGAGTAAAAAAGGGACAATTTCTCCGCCATTTTTTTTTATTTCTTCCTTCGAGAAAGAAGAAAAAAGCTCCTTCCTCCATTGGGGATCCTATCGTATTTCTTTACGTTCGGAAAATTCTGTTGCTTCTACGAAACGAACAGGAAGCTTGCTCATTCACTTAGCCCCGCTGTCAACTTGTCCGTTACCGTTCACTGCTTACAGTCCGTGACAGAAACTTTTTAAACTTACCTTGTCACACGGTATCCTTTGACATCTGACATGCACGCCCAGTATCCGGTTCGACTTCGATACCGAACGTCCACTTTTTCCAACCCCTTTCTTCCTTCCCGATGTGGCCACTGACATGTTCGCGTTCTCTCGCGAAAACATCGAATGTTCATCGGTGCGTTTAACCACTTGCGTTATAAAGACGTGCCACGCACGTCGAGATGCTTTTGTTCCAAAGCCGACAGCGACGTGTATACCACGTCAATGTAACGCCTTACCGCGTGTTATATTGCAGAGCTCGGCACGGCAACCGAAAGTTAAATCGTGGCGCAAGTGGTTAAGCTTAAATTTCGGATTTTCGCGAAATAATTCACGATGTCGGAGCAAAAGTCGCGAGTTATCTGTGCTCGGTTCCGCTGCCTTCCTCGGCCCCTTACGAATCGCCTAACCGATAAATTGCGTATAAAACAGCCACGCTCGCTGTGCGAGATAACGCCGTATCTTTGCGGTTCTTATCGACGGTGATCAGTCGATTTATTATTACGTGAGCCAGGTCGGGATGTGATACGGCCAAAAAGCTTGATCACGGCCGCGCGTGTTCATTATTCCGGGTCTAAACAACTCTGTCACGTATCGCGCGGGCAACATGCACGGCCGTGTGTGCTTCGGCTGGTCCCAAGAGAAATTTCGATCATTCGAAAAATTATTGGTCACGCTTCTGAACGCGTGCTCGCTTCGAAAGTTCCTCGGGGATCGAATGAATCTTTCCTTACACGTTTATAAATTAAACTCGATCGCGAGTTAGCGGAGGTTTTAATATCGCCATAATGCGACTGCAGCGAATAAGGATTAAATTCGTAGAGGTAGTAATTGCTTGGAATATTTAGAGGGGATGGGAAAGGGATATGAAGAAAGATTATAAATTAATGCAACTTATATTGTTTAATTTTTTAGCGAATTTTTATTATTCATCCTAGCAGCTCCTAATTTAAGGGTTGGTACAGAAAGTAATAATAAAAATGAGGAGAAATTAATCGTCGAAGCGATTAAGTATGTGCATATATGACGCGATTAGCATGATTTTACTGGATATTTTAGGATTATAGAATTGGTGAATTTTCCTGCGTTTTAATTTAAAAAATGCATCGATTCATCATTAATTAAAACAGCCCACAAGTGTCGTTTTCAATTTGCACCCTTCAATTATCGTACCAGTAGACCAATTTATATTCAGTTAGCTGTTACATCACTGCAATTGCTTCCTCGTTTCAATAATGCTTCATTGGTCTATAATAATAGTTTTTATTATTTATCCTTGCAGCTCCCAATTTTTTGGTTTCAGAAAGTAGCAATAAAAATGAGGAGAAATTAATCGTCGAAGCGATTAAGTACGTGTATATATGTCGTGATTAGCATGATTTTATTGGACATTGTAACATTGTAGAATCGGTGAATTTTTCTTGCGTTTAATTTAAAAAATGCATCGTTTCTTATAATACCGATTCATTATTGCTTAGAAGAAAGCACACAAATGTCATTTTCAATTTGCACCCTTCAATTATCGTATGAATAGACCAATCTATATTCACTTAGCTGTTACTTCACAGCAATTGCTTCCTCGTTTCGATAATATATCATTGATCCTATAATAATATTAGCCCGAATTCTGCGAATTAAAAATACGAGATTAAAATATCGTGAAATCAGGTACCAACCTTCTCTAATCGTTACACGAAATTGATACGAGCAATTTCACGCTTTCCCAAATTATCGCGGCGCATAATCCTCGAATTAGTCCGAAAATATCTCTCGCGACTACACCTCTGGCTCGCGGATACACTCGCCTCGGAAACTCACCCCTTTTGGCCATAACGCGGAAGCATGAAATCGAACGGTTTCGCCAGTGCCGAAATTCCTCGGCGAAATTAAACCGTTTCGGCGGGAGTTGCCGCGAAACTGTAAGAGCGATTTCGGAAATCCTCGAGTTAGCGGCCGGTAAAAATAAGCACGGGAAGATTCCGCTCGTGTTCGCGGAGAATTTATTTGCGCGGGCCGGATGACGCATTGCGCCGCTTTATCGCTGTTCGGCAAATACTTGTCTGCGCGATGGGGTGAGTGCGTGGAATAGGGCCGGTCGCGGCCGTGCCGGCCCCGAATGGGTTACGGACGAAGACGCGAGGAAAAGAGACCTGCGGGGACGACAAAGGTCTGCTAATACTCCGATACGTATGTTCTTCGTGTTCTTCGTTTCGTGGCTGGTATGCAGCACGGCAACCGGAGAGAAGGTGGCCCGACTACGCCACCGCGGGGTGGCTGGGGGCTGACGGTAGGGGTGGCTCTGATTTACCGAGGCAATCGCTCTTTATTTCTCTCCAGGCGGCCCTCCCGTCCACCCAACTTCGATAGATATCGCCTTGTAATAGCCTTCCGTTACCTGAATATATCCGCTCTGCGAAATTTATTAGACGAACTCGATGGCGGCTCCGAGAGCTGCCTGCTCCTTGACGCCTCGCGTTATTGTCTTTTATAGTCTACTTGTTGGTCCTTCTTCTTCGTCCTGCATTTCATATATGCGAGAGCGTGAGAGTATTGTTTCATTTAGTTGAATATATATTTTTATTTTCTACTTTCTTATTTTCACGTTAATTAATAATTAATAACAATTATTTAATCTACATTTAAGTACACGTTACAGCCTGGTAATTTTACTGTCAATTTAGCGCTGTATTTGATCTGGATTAATTTCGAACAGCTTCGTTTGACCGTGAATGGCACGAGATTATTTCTAATTAGTCGATTAATTTAATTGGTCGAGGTACAGGAAAATTCGAGAGAGCAGAAAATTGTGCGCTGTCTTCGATCCTTTCAACGAGATGTTGTAACCGATGTAATCGAGATGCATTCAACGTTACGTGTATAATTGCACGTAATACCAATGCATATCGAGCTGCCAGGCCTGGCACCTTCACCACCTTCCAGCTTTTAAGGGTGCTCGCGCACCGGGCACGCAACAATTAGCTCTTATCGATCGATTAATCGCCCGTGCAAAATCGGCTCCCGTGGAATTTCCAATTAAAATCCGCTCGAAATAATGCTGCGCTTTGATTACGTGCAATTAACGTGCAGATGTTTTCCTAAGTGATCTATTCAGTTTATACAACGTGTCGTAACTTTAAACAAACATAAGTCCTACTCCCGTGTCAATCTTTCCTGGAAATAACTCGCGGATAAATTCTTTGGAAAATTAAGAGATTCTTGATCCGGAACTCGTGAATTTCGAAAATTTGACAGACGTAAAATGTCTAAGTTAATATAAAATAATTTTGACAAATAAATGATATTGACATTTTCTATCTTTGATACTTAAATCTCGCGAAATAGGGATCTATCTGTGTATCAATCGCTTAATTATAATATTTTTGAATTTTATTTTGCGATTATATGAGCTGTATTATTTTACACGGAATTTTTACAATTTTTAGAAATTGATTCTTCGTGTTTGTCAAGTCTAGTTTGCAATGTTTAGTACGAGGTACATTGTGTAATATTAATGGATTATTTAAATGTATAATTCACGCAGGGAAATGTTTAAGAAATTGCACTTTCTTGCTTCAGATCATAAAGGAGCCGAGTATCTAGCTTCTCTTCACCGTCGTCCGAGGGCAGCACTCTGTTCGGATTCTGAGATGCCCTATTAAAAACACCCCCTGTTTTACAGTCGGGTTTACTACCCCTCGTCGCGTTTAATTCTTCCGACGTAATTCTCTCCCCTTTTTTGCCAAGCTTTAGTTAGATGATACGTAGGTCTCGATCATCGCGTTCTCACTTTTTTAATTTCACCTTCCTTTAGCAATTTCCTTAATTAAATTTCCCCAGCGACCAAGCTAAATATAGGAAAATCGCTAACTCGAATAATCGAGTGAAACGTAAATATTACAGACGCGTTGAAAATTGATGTACCTTAATTTTTAAACACACGAATTCTCCGATATTTCGATATTCCACAATTTTTAGATGCTCTGCCAATATTTATATTTATCGTAAAATAATTATATCGTAAAATTTTATTCGTTGTACGATTCGTTTTCGTTTCCACTTTCGATTTAGGGAAAATCGCGTACTTTTCCTCTGTCATTCGAGAGTCCTTGGATTATCTTTCACATCGACGGTGGCCAGATGTGGTCAACGTCGTCATTGTCCGAACGATCGTTATCCAGACACGCTGTGCCAACTACGAGTTACTCTATCTGAAATCTCAATTAATGCCACCGCCCTTATCTCGAGATCATCCTCTTGTTATCGTCTAGCCACCACATTCTTACCCAGATCTCTTCAAATTTACCGTTTCCCCCGCATCGATCGGCACTTTGTTGCTACTTGAAACATTTCAACGCAACATCGCGCAATGTTTCATTCCCGCACCGTGTTATTTCAACTTACAACGGTAGCGTTACACCCGACAAACTTTCACGTAGTTATTATAAATACTAATTCTGCTTCAGGAGAATTTATTGCGAGCTGAATCAATCCTTTCCTCCTCTACCTTAGCCGAAGACAATTTCAATAAATATATCATTATCCCTAGCTTCATCCAGGAGTCTGTAAGAAATTAATTATTTGAGGGTAATTAATAATTCTTCTCTCATAAATATAACAATATACTTGAATTTTATCGTGTTGTCATTGAAGGTTTACAGTCATTTCACGTAGAATACTAGGTATTTCGTGTTTCCATTTCCTTCTATTTTAAGCAAAGATGGGAGCCTATAAAAATTTGATCATTGAAATTTTTAGCTGCCATTGTATTAAAATCCTTAAATTTTGTATTATTATCGAATCCTTTAAATAACCATCGAAGGTTCTCAACCATTTCCACGCAGAATATACAAAATTCTTCAAGTAGAATTGATAGAATTTGGGATGGCAGTGAAGTTAAAAGAAAGGAACACTTATTATAAAAGGAAGCATTTTAATAATAGATAACTCGATCGGTGTGTGCAGTTCAACGATTCCATAGAGAGTGAGTCGTTTGAACTAAAAGAATTCGGCAGGTGACCGACCGACACGCACTCAATTATACATCAGTACGTGATCAAAAAACATTTTAACATCGAGGTTACATGTAAGATGTCTCGACTTGTGTTTTTAGCATCATATCATCCCCTATTCTTCCTACCTCAGTCGAATATATAAATCTAAAACCAAATCAAAAACTAGCCTCGAATCTATCAAAAATTAATTATTAATCTCCATTCGATAATATTTAAGTACTTGTATAACAAGATACCTATGCAAATGTTTTATTACCACCACTCTCCGAGAGACCATTGAAGATTCTCAACCATTGCCACACAGAATATGCAAAGTTCTTCAAGTAGAATCATCCCCTATTCTTTCTACCTCAATCGAATATATAAATCTAAAACCAAATCAAAAACTAACCTCGAATCTATGAAAAATTAATTATTAATCTCCATTCGATAATATTTAAGTACTTGTATAACAAGATACCTATGCAAATGTTTTATTACCACCACTCTCCGAGAGACCATTGAAGATTCTCAACCATTGCCACACAGAATATGCAAAGTTCTTCAAGTAGAATCATCCCCTATTCCCTATACCTTAATCGAATATATGAATCCAAAAAATAAATTAAAAATTAACCCCGAATCTATCAAAAATTAATTACTAAAATCCCTTCGATAATATCAAGTATTAACCCTTTGCACTCGAGAGGTGAGCTTCACTCAGCATTTCATAAAATTTGGAAGATCGATGTTAATTAATATATCAAGTTTCAGATAATGTAACGGTGTGCGAGGCATCGAAATCAAATAATTCTACGTGTTAATTATCATACGACTTCTTATTCACTGCTCAGAAAAATATCGTCAGCTTTGTAACAGAAAATCTTTGAACTCCTATTCTTCTTTAGCCAAAACATCGTCGAGTGAAAAGGGTTAATATACCAAGATACCTATGCAAATGTTTTATTACCACCGCTTCCCGAGTGACCATCGAAAGTCCTCGATGAGTGGCACGCAGAATGCTAAATATTTCTCGCGGTTTAATTAAAAGCCATTCCAGCTGGCTCTGTTTCAACGAAACTACGCGAACGAACGAATCTTGTATTACACTTGCAGCTGTCGAACGAAGCCCCGCGGATTCCATCAGCCAAACAATGGGGCATCGGTAGCCTGAAAGCGAATAGAGCGTCTAACGGGTCGAACACGGGCACGGTTCTCTGAATGGAACTAATAACTGAATAACCAACAAAAATCGCTGCCGGCTGTTCGGCTTCATTTCGGCGCGCGTTTTCGCGTGCACAATGACCGACGGCCCCGGACCGCTTACTCCAGCTTCATCCCGCTGCTTTTCCGCTTTCACCCCGGAATTCGACATATTGTACTCGTCGGTCCTCCGGTTCGTGAAATTCGTTGATATTAAGTTGGTCAAGACCAAGTTCCGTGTTTGTTCGATTTTTCGAAATTTCGCCCGCGTTTGAGAAGGGAAAGGAATAACTCGTCCGTGGATTTCTAGCATCGGGGGGTAACTTTGCCTCGGTGGATCGACTCGAATCGCGTAAGTTTGCTGGTAGCTTTATGATCGGTAGCGAATGTTTGGATATTTTTGAATAGCGACGTGTACGTGCACGTGAACGGAAATGATAGTTTGCAATGTCCTATTGACATGATCCGGAACTGCCATTCGGAATTGGAAATCCCGGAAATAACATCGTTCTCAACTGATTTTCACATTCGTGGAGACTTTATCGTCATGGACGTTACCAATAACTAATCAAGATTGTTTGAGAAACATGCTATTCCAAGTCTGCTATTCTGAACCTCGTTTCTTTCTCTATTCGTTCAACTAATTTATCTAGGGACACTTTTGATTGGTAAATATAAGGAACAAGAGATGTTGTTCTATTCCAATATATATTTATTACGAGCTAAACTTAGGAGTAAAGTATAACTAAAAGACTAGACTGATAACTGGTCTATGATCGTCCAACTAACATTCGCACGTCAACTCTGTAAAGAGCTATCTTAACCCTTTTGCATACAACCACGTGTGAGACTCGTGGTCAGGTTTTCGAGCCAAAACTGATTATCACGAGCCTGGCTCGTGGAACATCGGTCGGGCCGAAACTGACTATCACGGGCCTGGCTCGTGGTACGTGGACGGGGTCAAATGTAAACACCACGTATCACGACTATGGTTTTTCTAGATGTGCCCACTCCAAATAGCACAGTCCAGGATACTGGAGTCAATTGCGTGTTACTCTTGACTATGTTTGCACGTTAAAATATATTTTCTTAAATATATTAGAGAAGTATTCCTATTTAATGTCTTCAAAAAGAAAATTTCACTCTGTTGAACGTTGTAGAATCTGAAATCGTAGGGCAAGGGGTTAAGACAGCCCTTGCATCCTTATTTAATTCTTATTTAGCCAGGTCCAAGTGTTCCCTTGCATTCACTCTCAAACCCTAGCATTCCAACATTTATTCCAATGCACCTCGCACAACTAGATCAAATATCTCGCTCTCGAATCAACTCTGCCATTGATAGTTCATCGACGACTTAACAAAATTGTTGGAAAATCTTCCATGTTCCTTTTAAATCCTCTGACAATCCCTGATAGAGATCAACCGCGGCGAATCAAGGTATACCCCGGTCCGCGTCCCAAAACAGCATTCGCTGCGGTCGAGTCCATGAGATTGAACTTAAACCTAACCTTGCATACGCTGGTCTGTGTGCGGAAACTTTGGTCGGGAAACTTGCCGGAAACCTTGGAAACTTCGATCCACGGGGGTAGCCGTAATTAAGACGTCTCGAAGAAAATCCCGCGAACTCCGACTCACGGTGATCGTGCGTTTGGCGGTCATGTTTTACCTGCGATCGAAACCTGTTTGCCTGATTAATCGACGAAACGATAGCGCGGAAGCAGCTCGGCTCGCGAGTCGATTGCAAATCCAGCGATTGATCGGGCTAGGTGTTGCATCCTGGCTGGACCGGCCGCGAAAATCGCGTACGTGTGCTTGCATGCCAGCCTCGCGATTCCTTCCGGCGATCGATGCTCCGCGACGAGCGTTAATCTTCGGTCAAGAGGCGAGCAAACACACGAGCAGGGTAATGGGAGATGGCAGATCAGCGTGCGTGCGTGGCCACGTTCTAACGTATTGCCGGGTTTCGGTGGAAATTTATATTCTCGCTGCCAGATAAGGCACACTCGCTATCTGTGGCGTCGACGTCGCGGCTAAACTGGACGAGGGTGGAACGCCGATCTCCCAGCCACCCCTTCGCGAAATGTTTGTTCTATGGTATCGCAGATTCTGCTGAGTCTCGAGAAAGGGAAATGATTTTCTACTAATCTACTCCCGGCACCCTTGGCCTCCCCGTTCGAGGCTCGATTACGAGATCGGTTCGCTGGCTTGACGAGATAATGGATAAAATGTCGGTTCGCTGTTTTTGTCGTTGTGCCGAATTCGTCCCACGATTAGAGTACTCTTGGCAGTGATCTGTAACGTAGCACTGCGAGAAACAAGGAATTTAATCGGGCTCTAGCGCTCGAGCGTGCTCGGTCTGACTGTTCGTTGACTTGTACTACTGAATAATTAGAGAAAGGAGCATGTGATAGTTTTGGTTAATTTGGACGATGTATAATATTTATCAGGGATGTAATTTTCGTTGGAAACGTAGAATGCTTTACGTGTTCGTCGACAAGCGTATGTCCCTAATCTCGATCCCACGATGATCCCCCAACAGGAGCGTTAATGAGTTCAACAAGCATTGATCGGGCCGGAATGACCACAGAGGATTTCGCGGGTTCGTTTCAGGGTTTATCAATATCGCGAGGGGTTAATTGATCAAGTCCCTTTCGTCGTAGCCGTATCTCTGACGAAGGGCTGACGTCACCTAGTCCACGGTACACGGTCCTGGCTATCCTGATTAGCATTAACGATTCATAGACCCGGGACTAACTAGGGTCGTCCTACGACCTCTCGCCATCTTCTCCACTTCCTTCTCGTCTTCCTACACGTCTACCCACCGCAAGTTATCACGCCTGTCGACAAGGAGGTTATCTTTCGCCTTCGACGATCGCGGAATTTGCATAATGTTTGCCGAGCCCGAAGTATCCGCGTACCTCGAGTGAACGTCATTCACCGACGAGAGTTTTCGAACAGAAAAAGACCGAGAAATCGACTGAACGAGAGATTCGGGATTATCGCGGATTACAGATTACGCGGATCAATCGGTGATATCAACGATACTGGGCAAGTGGGCACGAAATGTTTCAGCTACCGCGTCAGGATACTTTGCTCGTGTTAATCCTCGTCCTACCGAACCCAAACCTCCTGCAACGCGACCACCCCACGCGACCCTGGACCACGGACCCCACTCAGAATCAAGGAATCTTGGCAGAATGGACGCGGTGACATGTAATTTCGCGCGAGTAACTCGCAGCACGCGTCAAACACGTTAGCGCGTCTTTGAATGGGAGAACGAGCGTTCACGGGCTGCGGTTATTACGAAAGGGCAGCACTCGGGGTCTTTCGATGTCCGGCAACGTTCGCAGGCCGATCTCCAGGGAGGTCCTTCGAATTTTCCAGTCGACGGAGGGAAGCTTGTCGGCCAAGTTGCATATTACCATTTCTCGATTCGACGTGCGAGGAGTGTCGGCGTCGGTGCGTAGGCACACGTACGCACACCCTCTTTCGACATTCGCGCTGTACATCGGCGTTAGTCCCTGTGGCATTAGACAAGGGTATCGGGGATGCTCGGGGGTGCTGCTCGTTGTGATTGGTGTGGGTCCGACTGACCATTTGAATACACGGCACTGTAATCACGACTCCGCCACCTCTCTCTCTTTCCACCTCGCTTTCTCACACTCCCCGCAGGCCTGACACTCTCTTTGCCTATCGCATAGTCATCGCGCCTTCTCACCCCCGTGTCACGCGCCTCACTGTCCGGGGAATACCTCCAGATTGCTACCGCCGTCCGACATCCTCTCCGTTCGTTTCCATCGTCGCCTCGCCGGACCTTCGCGACGATATCGCGAGGATATAGTCCGACCATCGTGACTCTTGCTGCTAGCTGGATCTGTACAACCGTCCGCGGCGACTGACACTTTCCTGCGGCTTTTCGCTCCGAGATATCGATGCTTCCTCGCTCTGCTCGCTGCCGCTCGTCGTTTTATTAGTCCACGCATATAGACCACCTGTTTCACAGGGGTGGCGTGATGCGAATATTTGTGCAATTTTAAAGGGAGAGATGACGTCGATAGTTGCGTACTCGGTGCAATTAGCGTGGTTACAAATCAAATTCAGAAACCGGGAATAGCAACGTCACTCGCTCGACGACATCGTCCTAAAAATTAAATAAACCAAAACGCGGGAAGAAAGTACACGAAAACATAGCATTCGCGAGAACACGGTTGTCAATGGGAAATAAAATACCGTTGCAAAGATATGGAAGATATAACGACAATAAAAACACGCAGTCGCCGTGGAAGAGAGGGTCCCCTCGGTGGCTGGAACAATCGCGCAAGCGAGCGCGGAACATCCTCGTCCGTCCCAGAAAGGAAATTATCCAGGAGACGTCTCGTTGGATTTCTCTCGTTACCGCGCCATTCCGGATGTGAAAATGCTCGCGTAACCGGTTCCGAATTTGCATGTTCGTCGCTCGGAGGCGGTGGGATAGGGCCCGCACGGCTTGGCTGCTAGCATCCTAGCCACCGACATCGCCATCGCCAAAAAGCGACTCGCATCCATTTTAATGGATTCGACTATGCGACGGAGGAAGACAGTCGTGTCCGAAGAGGAAGAAGACGCGCGTTCGAAGAGCAACCGGCGCGAGGATAAGACGAGGATAGACGCAGAGGGTGGCTGTCTCTGCAACGAGAGGAGAGGAGATGAGAGGAGAAGAGGAAGAGGAGGCACGAAGGGACGGAGTGGAAAGGAGAGACAGGCAGTGGCGAGAGAGAATTCGGAGATACGATAGAACGTGGTTGAACGTGTAAACGTTGCACTTCCACATTCGCGAGCACGTCGTGAAAAAAAATAGCCCGGCTACTTTGCCTAAACATTTGCTCGGTGCTTCACCTGCTAGGAGCCTAACCCTTCGCTATTTCATTAAATTAGAAGGAGGCTGGCTGGTTGGTCGGTTAGCTGGCTGGCTGGCTGGCTGCCTCAGACCTGCAGCAACGCCGTGCTGCCGGTCTCTGTCTCTATCTTTCTCTTTGGTATCCGCGAAACCGCTGGAAACTTTCGCTTTTACCGTCATTTTATAATTCATGGCGTCGTCCTGTCGCTCGAATGTAACGCGGGTCGCCTTTCGTAACGTCGTGCCGTTGAGTAAAGAGGGTTGTACACTCTCTTCCTCCTTCTTCGTCGCACTCACCCCTTTCACGCTCGCCGTGTGTTTCTCTTGCTCGGCGCGTTGCTATTGCTGCCATTGCTGCGCTTTCGTGCGCCGTGCGCGCGCCTCGCAAGCCGCTCGGGCAAACGGAAAGGTAAATCATGCATTTTATTATCGGCTGCGAGGGATCCCCGAGAACTGGTGGCGCTCGTTAGAGAACCTAAACCGTCGGCTGCTTCGCTCTTTCAGCCTGTGGGGAACGAGATGCCGCCGGGGAAACTGTAACGCGATGGGCTGACACATATTTGTCTCGGCGCTGTTCAAACCTGCCGTGCGTATTTTTAGTATCTCCGCTTCCTGTCCCGTCGATAGCGCTACCTGCTGGACTCGTCGTCGCAGGGAACCAAGGAACGGGGTGAATCGTTAGTCCGCTTTCAACGGGCCGACTGCGAGAGTCCTGATTGGTTCGTCGCTGTCCGGCAACTGCAGATTTCCGAGGTATCCGTTCACAATTCTAATAAAATATCGTATTTTTAACTTCTCCTTGCACGCCCAGCTTCTTTGCGCGTTTATCTTCGATTTTTCCTTACTCGATGGACAACGCGCGTCCAATTGTCCATCGTTTCCCATAAGTTCTGACAGAGTCGAGAGACGCTGCAGTTTCAAGAACTCATTTTTTGAGACGATCGTTAATTATACGTACGAGCAGTCAGATTCTATACCCGAGGTATCGATTTGACAAACTCCTCGTTACTGATTAAACGCTTTTCGTTCGTCGTGACGAGGAACATGAAATTTCTATTACAAATGCTTAAGCACTTGGTTCTTCTTTTAACTGCCTGTATATGGATCATCGAGTTAAACGAATTCTAAGCTAAATTTAATTCCTGACGGATGCTTCGACAGATATAGCGTAACATTAGCGAGAACATATATCCTTGCACGCTTAATATCTTAACCGGAATAAGTCCAAAGTTCTACCCCATTACGTCCAAGCATGCTGTCCCTACCCCATCTTTGCATCACTATAATACTGTGCCACGCTGCCTGCTCCATGCGATGTCCTCTCTCTCTCTTCTCCGCCATAAAGCGTCCCTTGGCCTTCCCCTTGATTATTTTCCATAGGCGTAGAGCCTAATTAAAGTACCGGTTTTGTCCCAAATCGATCGTGGATCCGACTCCAGATCCACCTGAACTAAAATTTTTACTCGCTATCGAAATACTTTCCTTTGATTGATAAAAAGTAATTTAATAATTTTCGATACTTGAAACAGATTCGCAATAATATTACGAAATTAGATAAAAGATACCGAATATAATATAAATAATTAAAATAACTTTTCTTCAAAATTTTCTATTGAAAAAATTTCAAGAAATACTGCAATGTTGAAAGCTTTACCGTGGTTAGGAAATATTTTCTAATTCGATAGTAAACTCGAGGTATACTCGGGAGGTCTTGCACCCTCGCAAGAAGTTCGACGTCGATCCTCATTGTCTTAGCTCGGGCGTTACGCCAATGCCGAAGGGTTGAGATCGACCGTTGGTGGGTGTCTCCTCTCTTTATCTCCTTGCACAGATTTTAATATAAATTATAATCTAATGTCGTTTCTTAATACCTTTCCATCCCCCGTCCGACGTCGTTCTTCCTACCCCAAAACGGCAGGGTCATTATTAGGGATTTCTCATTACGCGATCAATCATTCCCAGGGATCGCGGACCTAATTTCTTGCGTCAATTAATATCGCGATGCCGAGCATCGACAGAAGACCGTCGTCGGTGTTCCTTTTCTTACCCTTCGATCTCGTCATCCCTCTAATATTCCATCCTCTCCTTAACGTTATGCGACAGTTATCCTCGTTGTACAATTTCCAGCCGGACCACGACGTCCATCTTCTTCTCGACGTTTCGCGTAAATAGTACAAATTCGTGTGGTTTACATTAGAACTTTGTTCCAGTAATTTTAGCATAAATACTTATAAAGAATTTGTTAATTTGGAACTAAGAATTACCGATTTACAAATATATAGTCTGACATGATTTGGAAACGAATTATTCTTTCAACGCGTTACACATGTCAGTTCTAGTTTACTCCTTGATGCATCAACGACAAATGTGTATCAAGCTATTATTCCCGAAATGACTCAGACATTTTGAAGGCAAAATTTCTACTGATATTTCTTGAAAATTACAAATAAATTGTAGATAAACACCGATATTCAAAGTTGTGAGTTAATATCCTTTCAACTCCATGGAATAAATATTTCTGAAACAAGCTTACAACTCCAACCGACAACCCTTAATAGCAAAAACCTCGAGTAAATCCCTTAAAATGCGACCCTTTCGCAATTCGCTAATTCTCCCAATTAACCCGTCGATTCGTTTAATCCAGTCAATCGTTTCTTCCTTATCCATTAAAATCCACGGTTCTTCTCTCCGTCTCGTCTCTCCGCGAAGCTTCCTTTTCGCCGGAGAATCGACGGCGGTCGCGGTCCACGAGACGAAGCAAAAATTTTCTGCGCCCAGATCGGTGGGGTTGATTTCGCGAAGAGCTTCCTCGACGCCCGGAGGTGATAGCAGGACGGGAGCAGAGATAGAGAAGAAACCGATGGATTTATGTCTCGGACCAGGAGGCATCATCGTTCTCTCCCTCGCGGTGGATAAAATGGAGACGGATATACGCTGCTGGTCTCTCTCGTTTTCTTCCCTTCCCGGTGTTTACCCTGCCACGCAACGCCCCGAGTTCCCGTATTTACGTACAAATACGCGCGTATGGATACGTACACGTGTCGTTCGTGTTTGCCTTCTTATATCTGGCCATATTTCGTCCTGTCTGCCTGCTAGCCCCGAGAGTTCGCCATGGAACGCCGCCCGAAATCGTATCAGCCACCCCCTTCGAGAGTTTCGAGTCCCGAGTCCTTGTTTCGCGTTACACCACCTATTCTTCGACTCTCGTGCAGTGTTTCTGTACGATCGTTTAATATCGTTAGATTATCGTAGACTCGACGAAGTTGTGACGCTGCCATAACACTCTTGTCTCTAGACGGAACTTTGACAGCTGCATCTTACCAATTAACCGTTTGCGTCCCAAACAGCGCGATCGCGCTCTTCAGGTTTTGTGTCGAAAAATCTCAGTACATTTCGAGCGCTATGGACAACTGACGGTGCTATCACTGACTGTCCTAGTGGCAACAAAAAAGCACAATCACGTTACCTAGCACATATATTATATTATACGTGCGAAATATAAATTACGGCAAGCGCTATCGCGCCGATTGGGATTTTTCGCACTCGATTAACACTGCAACTACCAACCCAGTGAAAATGACTGGTCCCAGAATTTTCCTTTCTGCAATCATCGAACACATACACCTGCTTTAAGAATAAAATTGGTATCAATTCATATAAACACTTTGCACTCGGGAGGTGACCGTCAGTCACCATTTCATAAAATTTGGAAGATCGATATCAGATTTAATGTAATGTGACAGTGTGCGAGGTATCGAAATCAAATAATTCTACAATTCTATTATTATACAATTCTTTGTTGACTGCTCAAAAAAGTATCGTCAGTTTTTAGTAGAGAATCTTTGAATTTCTACTCTTCTCTAGCCAAACAATCGTCGAGTGCAAAGGGTTAAGAAAGAACTGTAATCAATATATTCACTCATATTCATCGTATCGCTGAAATTACTATAATCTGTGCACAGTTAGGTACTCATTAAAAATCGGTAGTTCTAGTGTTAAGACAAGTGCTATCGCGCTGTTCGTGGTTTTTCGACCGTGTTCTTTTAAAAACCTCTGGGACTCAAATGGTTAACCAACCTGGACAATACGTGCTAAGGATCACTTAGGCTTCTATTCCAAATTGTATATAAACCCACGAAATCCCAGTAAAGAAGTTCATTCGGTTATCAGACATCAAACGTTAAACTTCAATTTCTCCAATATAGAAAAGTTTTCCTAGCTTTTCTGGTTTTATATATTTTTCTTTTTGTACAACCATCATCGTCCCCGTGAGAAAGTGATCAATTTGTGGATTTCGCGAAATTAATTTTGCGTTACAATTTTATTCGAACTTTCTTCCGTTTCGATTGAAGTTCAGTGGTATTTAGTATATTTTTGAGTATGTATAATAGGTACGTATATACGTTAATTCTCGTGGTAGGAAAAGGGTTTGTTCGGTCGGTCTGATATTACAGGAATGTTTGTCACGATCAATAGTACGACGTTGTAATTAAAATTCGTGGTGGCAGTAACGATAATGTTTCGCGTGGCACGTGAAAATTGACAAGCAGAAATTGGAAAGCACGGGGCGCGTTTATTAACAGTTTTATGAACCGCGAGGAACAAACGCGAGGCCGTGCTCGTTAGCAATTGCGAAAGGGCAAAGCAGCAAAATGCGGGATAAATGGGAATCCGCGGTGATTCCCGAATGGACGTTGGAGCGTCTCGAAAGTGTTAATTCCCAGTCGATTTCATGGATCGGCGAGAATAATTCGAACGTTTAAAACTGTCGACGCGTTTATACCACGCGGTTGGTTCCGCCAATTATCGCGCCCGCGTTCATTTTCTTCCCTCACGGTCCGTTGAAATTCCGAAAAGTTGAGAGAAGTATTAACCCAGATCGTTAAGTATGACGGTGAAACGGTGCTGGTTTCTTTCAGTTTCCCAACTACTTCGATGTTGTCGAAGGAATTGGAATATTTCCTCGCGTGGCCGATCGCGATTCCTCTTCCGCTGCTTGTTAGGCCGCGGGAAAATGCAGTTTCCAACGGGGGAATTAATCGCTACAGGGAACGGTTTTAAAAACGGCGAAACGCGCGTTTCTCTTTTTCCTTCCATTGAACGCGTCTGTGTTTCAAGACAAATATTTCGACGGTGGTTGAATGGGAAATCAGGGAAAGTTTCGTTCGAATCTGAATCAGAAGCGATTGTTCGGAAACCTGGCGGTACATTAATACTCGACGAAATTGATTTTTTAGAATTTTTTGGGAAAAACGTAACCTCGGCATTTCAGTGTTTTCGCGGAGGAAATATCACGACCGACACAATCGCGGAGGAAATATCGTTCGTTCGACTGAATTAATTGCCAGAGGGTTGAAACATAATACAATCGTTTGGAAAAGGTACGTGTATCCGATCCGATTCATTTTTTGGTCGTGAGAATTGTTAACTGCTAGCGTGCATGGGCCATGTTCGGCCAGCTGGATGAAATTTCTCGAAATTGCCGGTTCGTTGTTCGGAAAGTGACGCGAATGGATTTGAGGAGCGCGCAACTAGCCGTGTCTCTGCATTTCCATTCGTCATCCCTGCAAGAGTGTACCGCGTTTCGGTGTTCCACTCGCTCAAAGTTCGACTCATTGAACTTCGGCTAAGTTATTCTTCAAACACAATGAGCAACTTAGCGACCTAAGTGATCTCAGAAGTTCGCAACTCGGCCCGCAGTAAATATCCCCCAACTTAAATTCTTAACTTCGATGCTGAGTTGTGGGCTACCCGCGTTGCTAGCCGCTTTCTTCCGGCCCTGCATATTTTCTTTCTTCCTTTCCCTCCTTGCTGTTGTATTTCAGGTGTACATTCTTGACGTACACCTTGTCAGAAAAACGAAGACGAACCGCGATATTAATTATTTCGTCATTAATCATACGCGTTTCTTTTCTCGAAATACACCGTATATTTCGAGGAACTATATCTCCCGGAGGGACAATAATTTCTGGAAACGCCTAAATGATATATTCCCCGCACAAAATGGTATCAGAAATTTGTTAGAACGGAATATCGTTCCCACGTGTCGTCGATTGAGAAAGATAACGGGGTGCTCGCGAGGGGGTAACGCGAGCGATATGTCGAGGATGACCAAACTTTGGACTTTGAACTTTACCGCTCGAGTGACTCGGCGGCTGTTTTATTTCGCTGCTGGCCATTAACATACCTCTCCCCTGCATTTTTCCTTCTTCCCACCCGCATTTGCATAATTCTACGTCCACCGTTATTGTGCGCCCGCGAAAGACTCGCCGCGTGTAGGCAAACTCTTGGAGCGCACGCGACTGGCCAGGGGATGAAATTTCGTTACGCGAGACACCCCCTGTCTGCGGAGTGGGAACCCGTCAAATTCGAACAGTCTCGAAATTCTATCGAAATTCCACGGAAGAGCTACCGCACCCTCTCTTAATACCCGCGGTGGCGAAAAAGCGGGTGGACCGAGCGAACGATTCTCATTTCCATCGGAGGACACGTTACTCGCGTGGAAATCTTTTCCCGGTGGCGTGGTCCAGCCGTGGGTAATTTCGCGAGCGGGGACGTTTATTGCTCGTGATAGCCGAGAACGCGGCGACAATAAGAAGAAAAGGTGGAAAGAAAATGGAGAAAAAGGGAGGAAAAGGAAGAAAAGAAGGCGGACAAGAGGCAGAGCGAGGAGGAGAAGAGAGGAAGCTGGGGGCTCGGTTAAGGCTGGAGGAAGAGGGAAGGGTAGAGGGCAGGCGGTCGGTGGTGGATGGGAAAAGAAGCAAAAGGAGGAGGAAAAACGCGGTTGGCGAGCAGGAAAGCTCTTTCGTGGCAGCCACGGTCGAGAGAAGAGAGGTTTTTCCTCAGGGCGCGCGCACGTATGACCACGACCACCTACGACGACGACGACGACGACGACGTCGACGATGTCGACGGCGACAACGGCAAAAAGTTACAGGAAAGTAAGCCTACCGTGGGAGGCGTGGATCGTGGAGCTTTTCCCGTGCTACCTCCCGGAAAGTTGCTCGCCGGAGCTTTGCGTAGTGGGGAACAGGAAGCACGCGTGCGCGAACCGGGAGAGGAGAGAGCGACGAGGCTGAGGGATACGAGAGACCGACGCGAGGAGAGGGATGGAAAAGCCGTTGAATTTCGTGGCCAGGATGGCCGCGCGGGGTGGAACGTCGGGAATCGCCGGGGCAGGACTTCAGCACTCCTCCTCGAAGATCGAGGGCGCGAGCACGCTGGTCCTGCGTCCGCTCGTTTTTCCAGAGGAACGCGCTGATTTTCCGCTAAAGGCCAGTCGATCACAGCCTTTTTTCTCATGTTCTTGGCTGCACCAGCCATTCCAAGGGTTGCTCCGCAAGTGGAATTTCACTCGGCGTATGGGCCGGCTTTCATCATCGATTCCGGTTTGCTTTGCTGGCAAAGTTTAGGTATAATGCGAATGGTAATTGATGTTAATTAGTGTGCTCCATCGTTCGACTGTGATAATAGGGAACACTTCTTCGAGTCATTAACGTTTCGCGTGGAAGAGATTCGGCTGTGCAAGTTTCTCCTTCGACTTCTTCTTTTTCCTTCCTAGTTATTAGGAAGTTCGTCTTGTTGGCAAGTGCTGGTATAATCGGTGGTAGAGCATGTCTGACCAGCTGTGGCTGCATTTTCCACCGTTAACGAAGCTGATTGAATTAAGATTTTTCAATGGCAGTTGAACGTAACGGATTGGACGTGGTTCGTTCATTATATTTTGCGGCGAACCGCGAATAATTTGTTCAAATTTAAACATTTGTTACTTATCCTTCTTAACACTAGGTTCACGGACGCTATACCTATTTCTGAGGACACCTGTCAAATTGACAGGTAAAGGAAACCACGTGCCTTTCTTTTAACGATTAGTTTAATTTAAAAACAATTATATATTATATTAACAGTCTTGAACCTTTACACTCGACGATTTTTTGGCTAAAGAAGAGTAGAAATTCAAAGATTCTCTGCTAAAAAACTGACGATACTTTTTTGAATAGTAAATAAAAAATTGTATAATAATAGAGTTATCGAATTATTTGCTACAGTACATTAAATTTGATGTATTAATTAATATCGATCTTCCAAATTTTATGAAATGGTGACTAAAGCTAACCTCTCGAGTGCAAAGGGTTAATATAAGTTAACTAAATCTGTTACCATCGTATAATTGTAGCAACCCTTCCGTCAAATTGACGGATTCCATAAATCTAGTATTATAAAGAACGAAAATTAGTCGTTACTTTAACTTGTCGTCACAACGCTCCGTATCATATATTTTAATGAATAAAACTACGTCGCATTTTAATTTTGAACTTTCAAAAATTATCTACGCCTCGCGATAATTGGAAACAGCGTTCAACTAAGACGATGTCGATTTATTCTCAGTTTTGTGTCTGTTCTATGCTCGTCTCCTTGTACTAAACAATTTACTACGACATTTCCAGCAGTTATGTAAAGGCTGAAGTTAATTAACGGAAATATAAGGAGCGCGACTGCTTATGGCGTGTAAATACTAATCGCGTCTCTTAATGACGAGGCAGGACGAAGGAGGAATCCAAATGTCTTTAATGCTCAGTCTTTCACGCGTTGAATACAGAAGATTCCCGAACGTTGTGCCTTTGTGACACGTGTTCGGAATATCGGGAACGAGCTCCGAATCCGAATTTTCCGTCTAATCGAGTTTTGCATTTCGAAAGTGATTTTAATAATTTCCTATTAACAAGTTGCCCGAAGTTTGTTCAACAAGTGTCGCAGATATTCAAAGGTAAATTAATAGCCTGAAGCATTCTTTTCGCGAGGAATGCGATACTCGCTAGTACAGAATGCGATATTAATTTACTATATTTTCCTCGGCAACTTGAAGGATACTTTTCCTTATCTAGTTACTGCTCGCCATCGTGTTACTTGTTACTACGTCATAGGAGTAAATTAGATCTTATTACATTTCTCAGTTTATTATAGAACGTCCAGTATCTTCGAGATACTACGACACGCTGTAAAATGATAATAGAATTACATCAACTCGACCGAAATGTAATCTTATATTTTTAACGTAAAACAGTAGTCATTTTCTTTAAATTTTCCTTTAAAGGTTTCATTAAATTTCGATCTACAACTTTCCACTTCCTTAAGGGTAGTTAAGGATAGTAATTATATTCAATGCGTTAAGGACACTGCTTCATACCGAGGAACAAGCGAGCGCCATCTACTTCTAAAATTTATCAGACACCATTTACCGGTGAACCTAATATTACAATTTAGTATTATTATCTTATTTTAACCCTTTCCACTCGACGACTTTTCCGTTACAGAAAAATAGTAAGTCGAAGACTGTCTGTCATAGAGTAGACGATATTTTTAAAATGGTAAATGAGAAATCATATGCAAATTGAGACGTAGAATTATTTTTCTTCGACATTTCACACATCGTTAGGTAATTTTAAATTTGATACATTAATTAACGTCGATCTTTAGAATCTGATTAAATGGTGACTGAGAGTCACCTCTCGAGTGCAAAGGGTTAATAAATAGGATTATCATGTGTATGGATAATTTACATAATTTGCATATGTTAATATATTTTCTTTTAACACCGCGATGATAAATAAAATATTAATAATCTCGAAAAGTAAAGCACAGTTTCGCGGCAAGAAGTAACGATCAACAGGGAGTTTACGTTCCCACCAATTATACCTCTGCTAAGCTGAAGCCGCGAGCTTGCCAGTGCATTTTTTAGACCAAACCTGCGCGTTCCTCGCTCGCATAATTTTCCCTTCGTTTATTCTCCGGTAATAGATCTCGCGTTTCCGCCTTCTTCGCGGTTTTACGTTTCCCCGCGTAAATTTTCCCGTGGATTTTCAATTTCACCCACCCCCTCCGCAGCCGCCCCGTGTGCGGCTGCAGTTTCGCAGCGTGGAACTTTCGCAGGAAGTTGAAAGGAGCAGAAGTTGCGAACGATCGGGAGAAGGACGGAAAGAAGGACGAAGGTGGAGGGGCCACTTCATCGGCAGAACTTAATCCACTTAATAGATTCTAAATGGAGCAGCTTTGATCTGCCGGGACATGACCGCTCCTTAAACGGCGGAATAAAAACTTCTTGTCCTGCCGAGGGACGCGACGAGTAGCCGGTTTTATACCTCTTCTTAAGCATTTTCAACGAATTTTGAGAAAGTGGAATTTTTCGAGGGAATGTCTCACAGATAAAATGGAATAAATCGAGTAAATCGGTATGAAAATTTCAAGGATGTTCCTTAGATTTTGTCCTTCCGTTGGTAATATATTGGGGAGGATGTCGAAAAGCGACAAGAACTGGCGAAAATCAGCGGCAAGTGGCGAAACACCGCTGCCTGTGTCAAGCACCGTGCACCAAAGGGAAGCTGCCATCGACCACAGAGCGAATAACCGACAGAATACCATTACGTGTAAACGTAATGCATCGCAGCAAAAGATGGGGGTACACGATGGATAATAATTCGCGTGGACCGGCCACAAAGCGACGCGTCGTG
>NW_016907978.1:170816-192843 GCF_001483705.2 Eufriesea mexicana
GTGTAAAATATGAAATTCTAAACGGACGAACCGGGACACGGGCCTGTGTCCGTCACTGCAACACGTTGCAGGCGTGGAAATAGCCGATGCCGGTCTCGCGAGGGTCTTCTCTAACGGCGCATGCAAACTACACAGAGAGCTGGCGATCCGTCGTTCATCGTGGCCGATAAATATTCAGTCGCGAAGGGAGGTGGTCGGAAGGAAGGAAGGAGGAAGGAAGGAAGGAAGGATGGAGGAACGGTTTCGTTGGTTCGCTTCCTAGGCATCCGCTGAAAAATGAGTTTATCCTGGACCGAGGCGGCCGACTGGTCCGGCGGAGCTCTGGCTGCTCGGACAATTTCGGGGGTGCCGTCGTAGATACGCGCTGGTTGCTTGCTTTTGACGGTCTCTCGAGCAGCAGCGCGGAGGGCTTGGTGTATTGGTGCAGCTTCGAGGGTGGTGGCCAAAGGGAGAGACGCATCGGTCTCCGTAGCTAATTTATGACTTCGGAGGTGAATTTTGTGCAGGAAACACATCAAAGTTCAGTAACGGTCAATGCAACCCGTGCACACACACGCGCACGCACACCGATGCAGGCACACGTACACGCGTGTACACGCGTGCAGATGCGGGGAGAGGGAGAGAGAGAGAGCGAGTGGTTTAAAAGGAGAAGGGCGGAGAGAGGCAAGGAGGAAGAGAGAGAAAGAGAGAGAAGCTTCACGGACGGTAAAGCAACCACGGGCCGCGCTCTAACTACGTTAAAAGTTTTAATATTAGTTTAGTCGACGGCCACGGTAGATTGAGACGTAATTCCAGGTAATACCACGGTTCTACGAGCTACTTCCAGCTAATACCGAACGAAACGCGTTCTACAAAGGACCCTCCAGCCCCCGCGCTCCTTAATCTGCATTAAACTCGACGTTCGGTAGCCCGCCTACCGTCGACGAACGAGCTGCTGTCCGCGATCATAAGGCATCTTCGGTTTTCCACCTACGATTCCGCCACGGCTTTTCGTCTCTTTCTTCGCCGCCGGGGGGTTCGGCCAAGAATCCTCCACGCTTGCCTAGCTTCCGCTGCCACGACCCGCTGCGCGCTCCAGTCGTTCGGCTTTCGGGGTAAAGCGGTGTAGAGATCGACTTTGCGGTAACGGAGACACGGTTCAACGCGACTTTTTCTCGAATTATACTCGAGACGTCGGTGGGAACACACCCGGTTTATCATCGGGAAAGTCCTCCTTTTTGCTCGGTTAAATATTTCCCCGCGAATATTTCCGCGCTCGTTTCTCAATTCGCGAAACGGTCAGATTTTATCGAAAAAAAATCGATTTTTTGCTTAAAAATCGATGAAGCCGTGGGGCGATTTCGCTGAAACGGTCAGATTTTATCGACGCGGTGACGTTTCCGGAAGATTCTTGGAAAAATGGCAACAAGGATCCTTTGGCTGGATAGCCAACGAGACCCCCGGTTAAACTCGAATCCTGTTTGTCCCCGAGCGGAAACAGCGAGACCCGATGGCGACCGGTCCTCCGCGACTTTCCATCACGCGGTTGATATTCCGCAGCGAGGGGGAAAGAAACGACGCGGCTTCCTCCGGAGCGGAGAGACGCTTGCTCCGGAGGAACAGAAAAAATGCACCTGCGACGGGTAATAATTTGCGCCGTCCAGGCAGCCTAAGGGACTCGACGGACCAGGGGGGAGAGGCGAGGGTGGCTGGAAAAGGAAATAACTCGGAGGTGGACCACGCGTTTTGCTTGGAAGCTCGTCTCCGTACCAGCAAAATCGTACTACGCCCTATCTTTCTCCTCCTCCTCCACCTCCTCCCGCTGTTCCTCCACCTTTATCCGCCTCTCCCTCCCCCGTCTCTTCTTCTCTTCTCTCTGCCCTCTCTCTCGCTGCCTCCCTTCCTCGCAGGCGAGTCGATGCGTACGTACGAACACAAGCGAGAAAAGTTTTACTCTCACCACCACTGACTCACGGTAGCGCACATCCAACCTCCTCCCTCTCATCCTCTCTCATCCTCTCTCCGCGCTCGTCCGTGTTTCCCGCTCTCTCTGTTCCTCGTCGGTCTCTCCTCTCCTCTCCTCTAATCTAACTCCTCACGAGCGTACACAGGCGCGCAACTCCTGACGATGTAGCAACGCGGCGGTCCTCTCTCCTCACCAATACCAGCTCGAAATCCTCCTCTGGCTCCTTCCACTTCCACCTCCGTCGTCTCTTCGTTCTCCACCTCCTCTTCCTCCGGCGTCCTCCTACTCACGCTGCCGCCGTTCTCTCGCTGTGTACGACCTCTCGGGGTTGCTCGTGGAAAATCGCCGCTCTTCGCCGACGTCGCGGCGCGCATCGTTTGGACGGATCTCTCCGTACGGCTGGCTAACGTCGATCACCGCTCCACGGCCTCCTCTTTTCGCTATCGTGGACGCGCGTTCCGTCGTCCGAACCGTGACCAACGATCCAGGATCTTACCAGTGACCGCGTTTCCACGCGCTCCAGGCTTCCACGCGGATCTGCGGCCGCCATCTTCGCCGCGAGATCCTCCACGCGAGATCCTCGTCGCGAGATCCTCGTCGCGAGCGCTGACTACCCTCGATCGAGATGAACGAGTAAGTACCAGTCTCCTGCGAGCAGACGTTTCTATACCTCGCGAGATAGCATTAATCGCTCTAACTTTCCGCCATTTTACGCTCCCAAGTGTCATTCTCCTTATAGGCGGATGAATTTGATTAAACACCGGTTGTTAGACAATCGCGGTGTTACCATCTTCGGGGCTTGCAACTGTTTTATGCATCCTCCAGTCTGCACTGGGGATATCAGGTTACCGTCAACTCGCGAATCACAATTGTCCGTACGTACTCTAACTCCGATCTCGTATAACGATGGCGTTACTTCCCGACACGATACGCCGACTATAAAAATATAACGATCGATATAGCAACCAAGCACTCTATCCACAGTATCGCACCAAGGTAAAACTTCACACCGGTTCACCGTGTCGTGGAATTTCGTCTCGGTTTCACTCGGAAAATCCTGCAAACGTCACCACCGACTTGGAAACACTCTCCTACTCCGTGCGCGGTAAACGTTCTCCGTTCGAGAAAGTCGAGGCACGGGAAAAATCAGCCGAACCCCGATTCCCGTGCCGTAACATCCGCTCTGCTCGTGGCGTTCCCGCGACCTGGTGCGTTTCTCGCGGCAAATTGGCACGGAGTAGGCCTCCGCGTGGGCGGCAACCGGTGCACTTGGAATTTGATTTTCGTCAAAGTTTCCAAGGTGAACTGGTCGCACTGGCAAGTGCGCGCATCTGCAAGAGTATACATATACGTAAGCGACGAGGGGGTCACGAGGGGGGCCAGGAATGGTAGGGGGCCACAGGAGAGGAACACAGAGGCGGAGAGTGAGGGGTGCTTTGGTCTGGAACTTTGTTCTTGTTCTTGCGAAGAACTTTGACTCACCTTCCCTTCTCCTCTCTCTCTCTCTCTCTCTCTCTCTCTCTCTGTCGCTCTCGTGCCTTTGGACCCCCTTCCCGCCGCTGCCACGGCTCGTGCCATTGAACAAACTAGTCCGCTTCAACGATAGTTACTTCTTTCTTGTTACGCGGCTACCAAGTTTCGCACCAACGCGCCGCTCAGGAAGGTTGCGGTGAACTTGGTAGGAAGCCCGTTTCCTACGTTCACTCTCGCTCTCTTTCTCTCCCTCACTCTCACCCGTTTGCGTCTGCTGCTCCGTTTTCGGCCACGAAGGATCACCGGGATTCGGGGTTAACGACAGCTGGCGCGTTTCGTCCCGGTTTCCAAAGACAGAGCCGATCAAGGCCAAGTACAAGAGGACTTCTTTGGTACCGTCCGGAGTTTCCTGCCCGTCTCGAGTTGATTCAGCCCGAACTTAGGCTAGAGTTCAGCGCGGATACGCCACTTCCTCCTGGCCGTGCTTCTGCTCCGCCCTTGCCACGGAGGAGTACGCTGGTACGCGTCGTGGACGATGGGTGGTAGTCTTTCGCGCGATGGGGTGTTTGCAGTTTCTTCGATCAACGATGCTTTCGAGGTCGCGGATCCTCGTCTCGGACTTTGTTCCAGGGTAATGGAAGATTGTTTAAAAGGGAAATTAAATTAGCTTCGTGTCGTTAATTGCATGGGTAATTATGAAAGTGGAGCAAGTCAATGATTCAAGAGACGTGATTTCATCGCTTATTTCGGATTCCTTTCGACCTCGCTGCAACGAGATAAAACTATCTTCGGTTGGGTAGGTAAGGGTAGCTAAGGGTACCTAAGGGTTGAATTGGTACATCGAGCTCGTAGCTTCGTCGCAATTAATTTTATTCGTTTATTATATATTTACAGTGCCAAACTTTAATATCTGTATTATTATCCGTAAAACTGTATAATTATGCAATTATTGATACATACTTTTCAGACAGATAGATCAGGTTTATTGTGCGAGTAAATGGATAAACTGATAAGAATATTTATTGAACACAGTAACAGCACAACATTAATTATAACTAAAACTCGTAAAATAAATTCGCTTCTAACTGCGATATAATCTCTTCAGCACTCTCTCACACACAACGTCTGTTTGCAATGACTGTCATTCACCTACTGATTGTTCTTCGCGACTCTCTGTCATACTAGTCACACACATATTCGTCCACACAAACATTCCTCACGCTTGTACCACATATTCTATGACAAACACTACCACATATTATCTAAAATTTTACACCGACTTCGGTTCAGGTAGATTTATACATATTTAATTATTTTCATTATTCCACTTTAATTCATTTATTTATTTCATATCGCTGGACATGTATCCAATATTTAACACTAACTTCGATTCAGGTAGATTTATATATATTTAATTATTTTCATTATTCCACTTTAATTCATTTATTTATTTCATATCGCTGGACATGTATCCAATATTTAACACTAACTTCGATTCAGGTAGATTTATATATATTTAATTATTTTCATTATACCACTTCTGTTAGTACTATTATTTACGAATACTATATTTAAGTATACGTATCAGAGGTCGGATATGTATTTCATATCGCTGGACACATCATGCACTGCATATTTTAAAAGCAACTTTCTTCGAGTTTCTTCCAAAAATGCTCATCAGCATCTTCGATTCTTCGACTGTCGCGATTCGAACGACCATTCGTTTCATCCCCCGATGCTTCCCTCGCTGATCATACAGCAAACGTACTCGACCACCGAAAAAATTTCAGTTTCCCACCGATCAGAGCTTTTTCCGAACCACCCACGGATCGATTTCCAAACTCGTTGAACGAGTTCGTCCAGCAGCTACCCCTAACTTAACCCCGGCATTGCCACGTTGCTCGGAAAGGTTCGATCGAGGGATGATTAATTACGCGAGCCTCTTAAGAATTCTTCTATCACCTTCTGCGCCGCGAACGGGAGAGACAAAGGGGGAGAGAGAGATGGTTCCCGGAGGGAGGGGGAGAGCACGCGAGGAGAGAAACAGAGAGAGAGAGGGAGAGAGAATGAGAGAGTTGGCTGGTAGGGGAATTGTTACCCGAAGTTTAAACTTGGTTGTCGACTGCCGTTAACAAGGTTTGCCATGGGGCTGGTTCAGTAGTGTCTAGGTCTCGGGGTGTGCCACATCTCGCGCCCATGTTCATTCCGGCGTCTTGGCTTCGTCATCGAAAGTAGCTACTACTTGTCGCGACTCGCTTTTCCGTCTCCATCTTTCCGCGAATCGTCTTCGACTTTCCACCTCGCCGACGGTACACGCTCGCGTCGTCCACGGGGGTGAACCGGTTTTAAAACCGACACCCTGTTGTGCTTTGTTCCATGTGACGATATTAAGTTGGTTCAAGCGTGGATGAATCGAATAACCCAATGGAAACATGGTTAGAACGGAGGTGTTTGGCGATACCTTGATAAACTGAGCTGGCCTGGCTGACGTCAGACGTAAGTGTCTATTTCTTTCTTCGAGCACATAGGCAGTGAACGAAAAGCGACGTGGTTTCGTGAATCGGGTTCATTTCTTATTCGCTAGTCGATTTTTCATGGGGTACAGGAATCGACTGCTTGGTTTTCAGTGGTATCAAAGTAGAGGGGTAATCGTGCTGGTAATTGCGAAAGTGGTATAAGCAAAGGATTCGACAGACGCTATTTTATCACTCATATTTTTGGGAACTTAGTCAAAATTCGAACCTTTAGATTTTACTCGAGGTTTGTATTTTCATAGTCGCTGGAAAGTTACATTTCCTTCGTCATTTAAGCTATTTAAATTCTACGATTACTAATTCTCTCCTTGTTAATTCTGTGAACCCTAAAATTGTTATATAGATGGTAACGGAATATTTCTAAATTTTAATAACATCGGTAGTGATGGGATTCTTTATCTGTACGTTTTACGCTTCAACGTAGCACGAATTAAATTCGCGACAAGTCTAGATGCGAGAAGGATGGACTTTAAGTAATTTTTCTCGAATATTACGCAATCGATGGCACGCGATGACCCCCGAGATCGAAAAATATTTGGCAATCGGATTCTGGAGGGAAGCTCCCTTCCGATGACACCGGTTCAAACCGTCGGATAGCTCCGAATCCGGTAGCCCTCCCTTCCGAGGAATAAGGGTCGCCCTGGAAAGCGTCCGAAGATTACAGAGCGCGCGGGGGGTTGAATTTAGGAGGAAGAATCGTAGCGAAGCAACCAGCGGCGGGTGAAAACTCAACCCCCTGCGTGTTCGTTGATTATATCGATTCGAGGCCTACCTAACGGAATTACGTTCGGAGTGGCCCTAACCTCGCTCAACCTTAAAGGCGCGAGCTAAGGGCCGTCGCCCGATATTTTCTACGACCACGGGGTCTAAAGTTCGAGCTTCCAAAACATCCTATTAAACGCTGTATTAAATAATCTCGGTCGTACGTTACGATTCGATCGAACTTTTCGAAAAGCGGATATTTAAATTCCAATGTGACCCATTTCCCAGCGAAATCTTTGGCAAGCGTAATCGTTATTCGAAGATAAGGATATTATGACTGGGAATATGGCTGATAGAGAATGGTTTGACAAATCGTTCTGTTTTCTTCCTTCTGCTAGATTGTGTTTAATGTGGCGACATTGCGATTCATTCGTATTAATTTATCGTTCATTATCACGCCCAGGATTCATTCTTCTTTTAACATTCAGCGAGTCTCGAGTGGTGAATTTGTGCGCGAGTGTCTTTGGAAAATTTGTCATCGTAAAACGAATTCGTATTGGCTCCTCGTCCACGAAACGAAAGAATACGCGACGAATATCAGGAAGCATGTCCTTTCTCCCGGGTAATTAATTGGAATGAAACGAGTACAGAAAAATTTATACGTCACACGTATATTTTACACGTAACTACTGGTTCAATTTTTCGCAATTTTGCATTGCATAAATTTTAAACGAATTTCTTTCATTATTACAATCATTATCACAATTCTTCGTTACAACGATCTGTTTATTATACTATCGTTCTCAGTTACTTCGTCGAGGAAAAATGCAAAATGTCTTCCAGAGGAATTCCCTTACCCTTGTACCCTTAATCGTTTCCTAACCACCTCGAGCCCTTGCAAAAACCGAAAGCCTAAAAACGCCGCATCCCGAAAGGCAGCCCGATCCATCCGCGTCTGGCTTGATCCATGGAGTAACCACCAGCGTGGTTATCCCGGCGAGTATTAGCCGCTGGAAGCATCGGCCGCTCGCGCGATAGCGTGATCCAATTTGTCGAAGAATGCGCTATCGCGGCTAACTGCGAGACGGCGCGACGTAAGAAGAGGAGGCAAAACGGTGGGACGCGAATCGAGGGGTGAACACGGGGTGGTTTAAGCGGGTGGAGGCGGACGAAGGACGTCGAGGGACGAGAAGCCGAGGGGGGCAGGCAATTAATACGACGCGGAGGCATGCACGTCGGCTGGCAACGGCGAAGGTTCGCTTCATTAGGGCCCGAAGGTAGGGCGGAAGGGTTGATTTTTAGCCCGAAAACCCTCCCACTGCCGCCTCATTGGTTTCCAATTATCGAAATGCCGTCGCCTTAAGGCATCCTCGCCGCGCTCCCTGTCCGTCTCCTGTCCCGGATGCCTTTCCGCCGAGCGATCGTCGTAAATGCGCCGTAATTTATAGTCGAAACGTGCGAATCGTTCATTCCGCCCGGGGTACGACGGGTATTCCGCGACAGAGGGGGTGTCCGATTGAAAGGAGCGAGCAGGTGACGTCCACCGAGGCGATCTTGCTCCTGTTGCTATCTCGCGTCCAGACGGGAAACGGCATACGATTCGATCGCGATAGGCCAGGTCCAGCCTTGTCGAACGTTAACGTCAAGCTTGGCGCTGGATTTTTCGGTATTACATAATCGAAAGAATATCCCCCGGCAGTCTCGAGGCAGACCGAGGAGGGAAGATTTATCGAAGCATCGCTATAGAAGAGGAGTAACGCGAGTGAGCCCCGAGATCGGGTAAACGTCTATCGAGCGTTGCGCGTGGGTCGGCGACGGGGCTCCTCTTTCGTTGGAGAATTTTGAAAATGCAGCCAGCGAAGGGTGTTCCGCGACGCCGGAGATCCTGGGAATAAAGGCCGGGGATCCAAGCCGGCGATGGTTCTCCCGGAGAACCAGTAGAAATCCTGGAATCCCCACGACCGGCTTCCGCACCTGTTTTCCGGTGCATCGAAAAAGAGGCGGGCGTTCTTACGCGCGCCGACGGACAGAGCTGGCTGGCGCGAACCAGAAGAAGAAGAAGAGAAGCGGCTAGAAGGTAGCGGCGTGGCAGAGAAGGAGGTTGAGGTGGCGGCTGCAGAGGAGGAGGCGGATGAGGTGGATGACGAGGAGCAGCGGCAGTCGGAGGAGAAGGAGGAGAGGAAGAGGTGCAAGAGGAATAGTAGGTGGTAGAGAAGGAGGAGAGGGATGGCCGGGGTAACCAAGCGGGGGTGGTCCAATCAGAGGCGAGTACGGGTGGGGCAGAATACCTCCGCCCTGTCCCGCGTTACCTCCTGCGACTCTCCTCATCCCCCTTTCTCCACGAGGTTGGAATCACCGCCACCTCCAGCCGGCACCACCACTATCCACCTTCTTCCTCCTACTCCACCTTCACCTCCTCCTACGTAAGCTTGGCCTCTCCTCCTCTCTGAAGCCCCCGCGGCTCCTGGCGGCTACCCAAGACAAGTGCCCGCGAGAGATTCTCACGGCATGAGCGGGGATCGTTACGTACGACCGACGGCGAGGATATCCACGGCCGAGGATTTCCACGACGATTTCCGCGCGAGTACGCGTTCCAAGACATCAGCCACGAGACGCACGCAATGCTGCACGCCGACGTGGACAGCCACGATCGCGGACACCTGCACGAGATTCGTCCGCCGGTGTGATTGAATGACCGTCGTCACGCATATACACGCCGAGAGGATCACGACGGTGCTCCTGCTGATTACGCGATCGACAGTAAGTAGCGTTGTTTTCACCCCCTCTTGCGATTTTTCACCCCCTCGATTTCCGATCTCGCTAGGCTGTGTGTCATCGGTGTATTCTCGCTAGCGGTAGTCTTCGGTCACGGGTGTGCATATTGTCCCGAGTGATTAGAATCGGGTGTCGACGTTCAACGAAATTAATCGAATCGGTAGATCGTCCGGGGAGGTTGATCCGTCCTGTGTCGTATAAACGGAAGCGGAGCTGGCTTTCCTGCCGATGAGAAATAAATCTGGGGATGATCGTACGAGGAATCGAGAAAGGGGAAAATAGTGTCGGGTGTACGGTCGGATAAACACCTGTGCGCGAGATAGAAACCGAGTAATCGGGAAAGGGGACGAGGATGGAAAAAGATAAAGAGACGGCAACAGTGGGGTGTGCTCGGATTGCTCGACCAAAACGCGGATGATTCGATCCTTTCTGAACCATTTCACCCGATTTGCCTCGGTGAAATATCGCCGGCCGACTCGCGGTGAACTGCCACCGTACGTGTACGCGTGTGCTTCGAACCTAGCTCGCCGACGTTTCCCTCGATACTCCTGTTTGTCTGAACATGCTCGGACACTTCTACTGCTTCTGCTCCACTGTGCCGATAGAACCGCGCGTCGTCGCGTAACGGCTCAACGGTTCCTTCTTATTTTACTTCCGCGACTCCTCGGTCCTATCTGTTACCCCGAAATTGGAAGAATCTTCGTGTCCTTCGAGGTGCGGCTAGGATAAACCTTGGTCGAATCCAGGGATAGAAGTCCTTGCTGGATGTTAAACATCTCGTGGATCCGTTGAGAATTTTTGGAGGAAAAGATACCCCGATGCTTTTCCTTGTTTGTGAAACGAAGGAGAATACGTAATCGCAGTTAGGTTTGTTCGAGATACGAGACTCGGCGGATTGTTCCCGATCGACGAGACGTTTTTACGAAGTTAGACGTCACGTAGGAGGACAA
This sequence comes from Eufriesea mexicana, assembly GCF_001483705.2. NCBI lineage: Eukaryota > Metazoa > Arthropoda > Insecta > Hymenoptera > Apidae > Eufriesea > Eufriesea mexicana. The sequence continues at coordinate 181,196 of NW_016907978.1, forward strand.
AATGGATAGGACGTGGAAGTAGGGCGATGAGATTATCTTGACCAATAAAGCGAATGGTTCGGAATGACTGCAATTATTTCGTGGCGCGTGTTGCCGGTGCCGATTGGACGAAACAGTTTCGCGATGAAGGGAGATAAAGGCCTCGAGGATACGCGCGAACCTATGTCGCGCCGTCGTGTACTATCGTAAACGAGATAATGTTCGGTCGTCTAGAAATTCCTGGGAAAATCGGAATACGCGTGTAACGCGAAAGCAATCGCTTATCGGGAAATAATTTATTTCCCCATTAATTGTCCAATACTTTCACCGACTCGAACCACTGGGTGGAAATTAATTTTCAGTAGTATAACGCGAAATTATTTCCAAGAAGAGCGGCGGATTATTATTTCCGCGTTTCCGGCTAAGTTTCGCGGAGTTGTACAATTCCGCGATTTCCACGAGGCTCCGGTATTTATATTTTTCTTATTCTCGGCGATTTTTATGGCCCCGCAATAAACACCGTGCACACAGGCCATCGTGAGATAACGTGTACGATAGCCTGGCAGAGCTCACGGGAGGAGGCGCTTTATCGCGGCGACTCGCGCGTATACATTTATATTTAAGAGGGAGGACGAAAGTTTGCTGACAACATGGCCGACACGTCTCTGAGCTTTTCCACTCGCCACTATGTGCTTTCATCGTCTGGCAAGGACGACCTTTATTCTATTCTCGGCGGTTCCACGGCGCTGAGAACCGCCCACTTGCAACCTATCCTGTGAAGCAATTTTCGAGGAAAAAAGAGACACGAGAGGTGGCCACTCCGGCCATTACGGGGATGCTCGCGAATTCACCTCGATACACGCCCGCTTCGAGAAACTTCACCCGCCCCGCTTTTTCTATGCAGAACGGAAGCGTATAATATTCTTTCGCGAGTTTCCGTCGATTTCTGAGGGAATGCCTCTTGGACTACTCGCAGCAGTACCTCTCGCGATGCGATATCTCTTTTTCCTATAAAATTTCCCGGCTCTCGTGGGGGTACGGTGAAATTTATCTCCAAATTATTCCAAGAAATTTTTCCGTAATTCTTCTGTACTTTCATATTCGACGTTACCGACGTGTCTTCCACGTATACTTATCGCCAATCACTTTAATTAGGACTTATTATATCGTAGCAATATTAATTATAACTTTGAGAAAATTAGCAGCGCACCCACGATAAAACCGCGTACCTATATTTTTAAATATCGAAACACTCGCGTCGGTCGATACATCCTTCCATTTCGATTTTTTCCCAAAAATAAAATAAAGTCGAAAATCGGTGAATCTACGAAGGATTTCTTCCTCGTGAAGAAGGAACGCGACAAAGACCGACGGGAAATCCGTGCACGCTTGTGAGATCAGAAACGCTGTCAGTCCGACGCGAGTTAACAAGTTGGCGATCGACATGGCCGCGTCAAGCACGTCAAGCCGTTTAAGCACGCAGTCACGCGAAAGCACGACCGCGAGACACGCAAGCCACGTCGTCGAGGGATTTCCGCGCGTACGTCCGCGGATCTGGCTGTGGGTTAATCGCGGAGATCGTGAAATCGGGTACAGCGAGTGGTCGTGGTGGATAATAAACGAAACGAGAGAGAAATCTGCGTGCAGCGATGAAAGGCGGAACGGCCGATACAGGCGGAGAGAGAGAGGGCGTAGACACGTGAATCGAATCAATGAATCGAAGGAGAAAGTGATAGCGCGTTTTGTGAATGAGAGCACGCAGAGAGCTAATATACTCTCTTCGCCACTCATTCATCGTCCCTCGTATTGTGCCCATTGTTGCGCGTCCACGTTCTCGCAATTAATACGAGCCCATTAGCCGCGCGCTCTAATACGACCGCGAGCGAACGTTTAATTGCTGCAACGAACGAATGTTATAGAAAACCCGATGGATAATAGGTTAACGTGTATTTTCGCCTCGATCCCGTCCGTCGTACGCTGAAAGGTGCTTTTGTTTTTCAACGCTACTTTCCGAAATACGCGTTCGGGTATGTCGGATTTTCGGGGGGTCGAGCGTTGCGCGACCGATGGGTGGCTACTCTGCACCCCTTTGGTCATCCGGTAGAGACGCGAGGAATTTTCGGAATGCTCGTGATCGCGATGGAAGACGTTCTAATGGAATTTAAGGTACATTGGAATCGATGGTGTACGCACAAGCTTGCTGGCAAAAGTCGAGGAACATAGTTACGAAAAGATTTGCGAATTTTTATATATTCTCTATTTTCTGAAGGATATAAAATAATTATTACTTTGTTCTGACTACATGGACTTTTATTATAAAGTTTCATTTAAGAAAATTAATTTGGAATTCAAGAAAGGAATATGTACTTTGGATTTAGATTTATTCTCTTGTTTCACTGATTCCAGTTCAAACTCCCAATATTAAATAACTATTAAATAAACATTTGACAACAAAATTCAAGCGATATACTTGCCTGTCTCACCCTCTGTGTTTAAATTAAATTTGCCAATTTTTATATATTCTTTATCTTCTAAAGGATATAAAATAACTATTACTTTGTTCTGACTATATGGACTTTTATTATAAAGTTTTATTTAAAAAAATTAATTTGGAATTCAAGAAAGGAATATGTACTTTGGATTTAGATTTATTCTCTTGTTTCACTGATTCCAGTTCAAACTCCCAATATTAAATAACTATTAAATAAACATTTGACAACAAAATTCGAATGATATAGATACCTGTCTCTCCTTCTGTGTTCAAATTAAATTTGCCAATTTTTATATATTCTTTATCTTCTAAAGGATATAAAATAATTATTACTTTCTTCTGACTATATGGACTTTTATTATAAAGTTTCATTTCAGAAAATTAATTTGGAATTTAAAAAAGGAATATGTACTTTTGATTTACATTTATTTTCTTGTTTCACTGTTTCCAGTTCAAACTCCCAATATTAAATAACTATTAAATAAACATTTGACAACAAAATTAGAGTGATATACTTGCGTGTCTCACCCTCTGTGTTCAAATTAAAAATGGGAATTCTTTCATAGGAGAGATAAAATATAAAAATTCACAAATCGTTACTTTGTTTTCGAATATTTATCAGCGAGTGTATATACACGTACGAATTCTATACTACGATGCATCTTCTGAAGAGAAAAGCTCAGAAATCGGAACGATTCTCGTACCGCACTCGTCAGTACGCATAAGCTGCATCGACGAGGCTGCAATCCATCTCGGTTACTTCCAAATCCATTCTCCTGTACCACGAACGACGAAGACGAGGACACAGGGGCGAAAAAGCGGGAAGAACGTGGCGGGTGAGAGAGCCGAGCCAGAGGAAACTTTTCCCGTGCAAAGTACCACGCGGACTGGCTCGAGGTTATGAAATTCTGATGGCTCATAAAATGTAAGAAAATTTACAGACTTCGGGACCCCTCTCGCTCTGCCTTTCCTCCTGCTGGTCTCAGTCGTCGGCCTGCTCGCGTCGTGCCTCGCTTCTCTCCTTCGTTTCGTACTGCCGCCGCCGGGTTTGCAAAGCGAACGGAAGAACGGCTGGAGGGCGAAAAAGGGGACGTCGGCGTAAAGTTTAAAACTCGTGGCAATCGATTAGGGAACCTTGGAGCAGAGGACCACGGGTTCTTCCACTCTCGTTGTTTCTCTTCGGCTCGAACCCCTTTCGAAAGCCCACGAGGCTCATTTTTGACGGTTAAGCGTGTCATCTCGGGCCAACGGACCACCGTGTCCTCGATAACGCCGTTATTTCCCGAGCAAAGACGTCGATCCGTGGATTTTAACTATCCAGACGAGAGCCAAACGAGCGTCTGGCCACGGGTAATGAATTTCTGTGCGTGAACGAGGTATTAGTTACGGCGTGTCCTCGCAGGGGTTGTTTTGCGCCGCTGAGAACCACCCTCGTGCCAAGATTCCTTTATTGTCGGTCAGATTGTTGCTGCTCGATCGAAATCGAACTCGTCGAGCGTTATTTGGTCACCAGATATTGGCAGCCTTTCGCCGGAGTGTCTCTAAATTGGTAATGGGCTCGAAGTTTTAAGTGGAGATTTAAACCATGGTGATTTAAACGATTCTTCCGCTGCGTCTTTGCTTTCGTACGACTACCACGGAGAAGAGAGGACTTTTTGAAGGTTGTAAATCAACTTTTATGGCGTTATGAAAGTGTCAGGAATTACGAGGCTAAGATGAAGTCGATTGCAGTTCGATATAGGCAGGCATCTCGAGATTAGCAGAAAATAAATCGATCGTAGGTTTGCATTGGAATGATTTCACGTAAAGTGTTGGAATTTCGTAGGTTCCTTAGCGCTCGTTTCATCCTTAATCAGAATCTTCTCGTGTCGAGCAAGCTCGAGAAGGGGTTAATTAACGGCAGCCAAATGAATGAGACTTGATCAGTGGAAATTACGCGAGCAACGGGCACAAAGGACGATGGTCGAGCTATTTTCGACTATTATCGAAACTTCTCGAATCACAGACTCTCTCCTTGTAAACTCTTTCGAGCAGTCTAGACGTTCTGTGAAGCGCCGGCTGTAGTTCAGGCGATCCTACCGAGTATTAGATGCCTGGGGCAGACAACGATTCCAAACATCCCTTCTGTCGATCAGCATCGAGCAATTTCATGTAGACGCTGATTAGCAATTTTTTAATTTCGTCGCTTCTCAACATTTCTATGTGACTTTATTCAGAAAATGTAGAATAACATACAATACATTGGAAATTGTACAAGTACAAATGGAACAAAATATATTTTATAACGTGACCTATTATTATTGCAAAATGATAATTCTACAGTCCCAAATATTTTTACTTGAAAAATTACTATTCCAAAAATTATATGTTGCAAAAAGACAGTAGGAGCTGAAAAAATTGGGAACCCCAGAATCTTAATACAAATAATGTACAAATAATAAAAAGCATTATCGAATTTGCTAATATCAAGAAACTTTATGCCACACATTATTTATTTAAAAAATTAAATCAAACAGGACAATATCAAGTAGAAAACGAATTCATCGATTTCCAGTGCAATCATGCACCTTGAGCCACCATCCGAAACCATCTTCCTGCTCGACAGTACCAAACAGCTACACAGAAATCCACTTGCAAATTTTCTGTCGTTGCACACTTTCGCGTAACTCGTAATCGCCGTGGCTGTATTCGGTTCACGGGATCTATCGCGTGAACTCGACGCGAGGAGGAACAATAACGTTTCCCTCCTATCCTCGATGGCGAAACGACTCCAGCGAATTGTACCCGGGGAAAATTTCCCGGCTGGATGTAGCGGAGAATCTTTAGGCGGCGATGCTCGCCCGACACTCGCCAATCTCGCGCGTATAATTATGTATAAAGGCGACGACGACGATGACGACGACGATGGGGCCGGAGTTAGCGAGGCTGATGGCGGTGATGGTGGTGGCTCGCCGCTCAAAATACGTCTAAATATTAATGAGCTGTCCCTGCCTACGGCGCACCACCTTCGTTTGGGCATTCATGCTTTCCTCAGACGGTGGCTACGTGTAGGTGGCCGACGAACGCGTCGAAAATTGCGTGTTGGTGTAAAATTAACGTGCAGGAGGGTCGGTCGGTCGTTGTTCCGCGTGTGTCAGACGCGGAATACCTGTGGAGAGAAGTTTCCACCGTGTCGAACGATAATTCCACCTTTTTGTGTACGCGTGTGAGTTAATCGTCATTTTTAACGATGACAGAAGGTGACTAGAAGGATTACAGGGTGTTCGAGTATTACAGGATTGTGTGCAAGTGGATAGCGCGAGTTTCATTGACCGAACCCCTGGCCCGATTCCGTATTGTACAGACGATAGGGATCAAACGTGTGTCTGATTTAAAAGTGGTGGAAAATGACTGGTCGATAGCCGAATGGAGATGGGTTATTATGGGAGACAGTTGTGTTGTCGTAGTATGACTTAGTTCTGCAGGCGCGATTTTGTCAGTGGTTATGTCATCCAGTGGGTTGACAGGTTGATACCGTGAGCATGATTATAGATAGTAACGCAGGAAATAAATTTCAGCAGTGTATGATGTTAGCGATGTGGGACGGGAAACTTCTGATAGCCTGTAATTACTTAAAACAATATTTACAGATAGTTGTACTCGATGTTTCTCGTATTAAGTAGCATCGGTCGATGTATGGTCAGACGCTGGCGAGTAATAGAGCTCAATCATACGTACTATTTCCATAGATGAATTACTTGGAGAAATATGGACAATCAATCGTAATTTCCGTGTTGCTCAACGTACCACTAATTTAGTATCCACGCGTCGTTTAATATTTTCGAAATTCTTCAAATTTTCGTCGACTTAGTTTCTAAAATTTTCTCGCTGTTACTCTCCAAACGGAAATTTTATTCTTTTTCCCAATTCATTTGGGACGTTTCTTTTTTCCCTCTCTCTCTGCTCTTAAACACGTTTGCTGCTGAATGACAGGACGACGAGACTTTCGCAGCTGGAGAGGGAGAAAATGGGAGACGCGAAGGGGTTGACAGGAAGGAGTTACCTGATAGTTAATACAAAGACTGTCATGTAAGATGCGCCGTCGAGTAGCAGTCACTTCGTCCTCGTACTCCTCTATCTTACCCTACCGCCCTTCATTTTGTTCTCCTCTATTTTCGAGGTACTCCTTCTGTTCTGTTCTTCCTGGCTGGCAGATCCTTCGGGACGGCTAATTGTGAGCGACAGTCGCAACGGGTAACGGAAGGAGGGATCAACGTCGCTTTCGAGAACTTCTCAAAAGCTCAGTCGACGATGCGCGCGCTGCCAAAGAATCCGCCGATAAGGTTGTCACCAAACATGTCCTTTAGCCTCCAGAACCTTTATTCTTCGTCAAAGATTAGATTACCCGAATCCGACAGAAATCTTCAGTCATACAACGATGAACTATCGTTTGGTATATATACCTGGAAACTCGCAGGATTAAAAAATTCGAGAAAAATCGAGCTTGCGGAATTCTCTCCAAACTGAAGAGACGCAACTGTTCCGCAAGTTCTCGCGAAGCTGTTCTAAAATTTTTATTCCTCGAAAGTACTTCCATCGGTTGTAATAGCGTCTTCAGATTAGAGTAGACACAGTAAAGCGAGAGATACGTTGCTCTCTCTCTTGCTCTCTCTCAGTTGCAGAAGGAAAATAGCGTGATCGGTACCCAGCGAGTTAGGAACGTAAAACACCATAGAAACATGGCGGCTGGCGGAGCAGTAGCAGGTGTTTCTCTTTTCTAAACTCGAGGAACCTATTCCCGCCGTTTATCTCGGAGGATCGGCAAACGTTTTCCGTTTCCAGATCGTTCTCCAGCGTTCGGAAACGTCGTTCGAAAATCGTGCATCTGCTCACCATCTTTACGAACTAGACCAACCTTGCCAGTTTACCTTCCGTCCCGAGAACCTTCGGCGACTGTATTTACCATCTCTCGTAGGTACTTAATTTTGCTTTCGGAATTAATTCCGCCAAGGTGGGTGGGACGGAAACGGCGTAGGTGTTACCTAAAGGTAAGAGTTGCCGCGTCGCTGGCAGAGACGATGGTGTTGGTGGCACATTGAAATACCGGCGATATGCCGGAGAGGCGAGGCTCGAGGAAACTTCCGTCGAGTATTTTCCCGGGACTGTCTCTCACAATTAGAATACTCCGGAGAGAGAGAGAGAGAGAGAGAGAGAGTCGGCTTCGTAGTCGTAGAAGCGGAATAACGGCGTAGATAGGTGCCTATTAGAGGGGTAGAGGCGTCGTCGATTTTCCGAAAATAGAGACGGAGGACGCGAGAACGGGACGGAATGATGATTTATCGTGCCTTGGGAATGCGACTCGCGCAGAGCTGCGAATCTAGTCGATGCTAGCCAGAAATATCGTTGACTCGGGCGAGAAGTTGCGCCTGGTTTTTATTGTTCCGCGTGCGGATGCTGCAAGCGGCGCTGGAATAATTGAAATGCGGACGCTCGTGGTAGCTGCAGCTGCGAGTCTTGCAGTTCCAGTTTTTGGAAAATTAGTCCAGAGGAAAGAGATACTTTCCCACGCTTGAATTAGAATCAGAAGGAGTCTAATTTTGCGATGTCTGACTTGTAGAAAGGGACACAGAATGCTCCTGTTTTTGGAACTGTCAGGAGTTACATCTACACGCAATCAGACAACATCAAAACGCAATATCGAGTCCCTGTAAAATCAGATCTACAATTTTTCTCTTTTTGTTACGTTCTTGTGACGAATTATCGAAAACTGAATTTACTGTGAACTCGAACGAGATATCTGCATAAACTGACAGTGGACTGACATAGTATTTCACAACTTAGCATCAGTGATATAAATGTCAAGATATACGGAAAATTAAATAATTAGAGCATAAAATATTTTACGATATATTCTTATACAAACATCTTTTTTCACTGTCAATAATTTTATTTATTAATAACTTTGATAATTTTCATCGTTACACCCCATGAGCAGAAAATGATTTTTCATTATGCTGAAAAATGATATAATAGAACAATCGTCGACAGCACTGACCTATTACCATCGAATAATTCCCAGGGACAAACGAGTCTATAACGAATGGAGGCATTCTGGACGTGGTTAGAAAAACGTTAGCGAATTTTTGGCCCATGGCGGTTTGCCCTGTTCATCGCGTAGCAGCCGTCGAGAGGGAAATGCAGCGGGGCACACGATGGAATCGCGTGACGTGCAATTCGACGGTTCGGACGGACGGCTCTAGGAATAGTTGGTTATCGGCCCACCGAGTGGTAAGCCCGGGCTGGGTGTGTGTCTTTAGAAAAGCATTAGTGTCCGGAATTAATTGATCGCGGAAGGGAAGTGGATATCTACGCGAGCTTACATGTTCCTCTTTACCTCGTCCCACTCTCTGCCTTTCTCTTTCTCTTGTACCTGTACTCTCCCTTTCTCTTACTCGTCGGCTGGTCTGGGGGTGCAGGGTAATATCGGTACTAGCCTGTACCAGTCGATGAGCCACTCGCCGCCCACCCCTCTTCATGGCTCTTCTTGCACTGCCTCCTACACACGGCTGTGCTCGGGGCAACGATATAATCCGGTGGCTCGTTCCTCGTGACTTTTGCCCGCGTTTTTAATACCGGAGCACCTCTCGACACATATCAACCTCGTTTTTCAGGCGACCGTGCCGCTTTCCGGCCGCGTTTGATTCGTTCGAGGGTTTCGCGAAATTTTCGCTTTTTTTTTGCCCCTCTTACTCGATAAAACCACCGCGGAGATGAATTTCTTTCTCGTCCAGGCGAGCACGGTTCCCGGTGTCTCGCGTGAAATTCCACCATCGCGCTCGTCCAGCTGATTAATGCGCGCCATTTCGTTGCCCGTGCACTCAGTCACGGTTTTTCTTCGTCTGCGCCGCTGGACGCTGCAGCGAAATTTGTCACTGCCTGCAAAACAGTCGCAAAGTGTTTTTTTTTTCTTTTTTCATAGCGTTTGCAGGTCGCGATGCAGAAATGCAGCTTTCGGGGTAATTAAACGAGCCGCGCTCGAGGAATTCCTGTGATCCACGAATTTCCCTACCTGTACCCTTTAATTTATAGTCTTTATGAATTTTTACAGTCATCGTAGAACCGGTATGGCAGAAATCGATCTATTCGTTCGATTTAAATTACAGGAAAAATGGAAGAAATTTGTCAGTAATTCTAAGAATGGTATAGTATTCTCTTTCTCGCTCGAACGATCGATAAAATCGTTACGGGTCAATTCTGATACGAACCCTTCAATTTTCTCGTTGCGTATGTCTTTCTACGCTTTCTGCGTCTCTTCTATTCCTCGAAGTCGTTTAAAATTGGATGCGTGCAATTGTTCTAATTTTTTCTTCAATTACTCGCGGATACGACTCGCAAGACAAGTGCAACGAAGACCGAGTACCCCGGCAGGTTGATCCACGTTGTCTTTTTTCGCTTTCGTTCGTGTCATCGGCGAGGATCCTCGGCGCCAGGGGCAAGGAGGCTCGCAACGGTTAGGAACGTTTGTTTGAGGAGGCCGAGGGCCGACGGTTATTAAGCTCAGGCCACAGACCACATCAGAGGCAAGCAGAAAGGCCCCTTGGCGTATTCACCTAACCTGCAACCCTTTCCCTACCTCTCTTCTTCTTCTCTCCGGCGGCGCGGCTCAGCCGCGTATCTATCATAATTTACGATGCCCACGAACCTTATGGTCTCTGACGATCAATCCTTCGCGGATTTTGTTCAGACGTCGGCCAGAAGTTTTAATACGAAATGCATATTTCATTGTCCACGGCTGTCCCGTCGCGCTGCGTTTGTTGGCGATGCAGCTGGTGTCATGGCGGCTGCATCGTCTTTGGTGACGTTGATCGCGAGTACAGTGGGATCGAGAGATTCGAGATTTAAAGAACCCCAGGTGAGAGTAATTAACCTCCCATTGACCGAGAAATAGCGACGGGAATAATAAGAGAATTTTTTGAAAGAAAATTCGGGAATTGTTTGACAGAAATTTTTTGGGAAATAATTAAAATGGCAGGAGAGCGATTAAGGTAATTTTATTTCCTCGTGCAAGTTTCGTGGCGAAGTTTCAGTGGTGGAATGAGCGCGATCTAAACGCACGCGTAATATCGACTGCTTTGTCGAACAAGAGAAACAATAGGTCATTCTAGAACGTAGAGTTACAGGGTTATAGAACAGTCGTGTCTATCGCTCTGAACTTCGTGATTGTTCTACGCATTAGTGCATACGCAGTTATTCCGATTATTTAAAGGAATCAAAGGCACGCAAATTGTTTATGCAGTTGTTGAGCAGAGAATCGAAGTATCTGGGTTATTTCCACACCAGTCCTTGCAAATAGAAATCTGTTACCGCTTCTAAATAAAAGTGTAATTTAAACTTGCGGCATAAGACACGATTGCAATGCTTGCCGCGTACTTTTCCGAGTAGGAATAGCGATAGAAAAGTGCTTTTATTGAAACCTATAACTGCTCAAGTCACTGACAGTTCCAAGTGAGGACGGTGGAGGATTTTATTAGTCTCGTGTATTATTATTATTCCGATGTTTCGTGACGTGTAAATAATCAATGAGAATTTTGTTATTAGGCAGAAATTGGGATAGTGGACTTTATTCTTTTAAATACCTTTATTTTATAATATTTTATTAGTCTCGTGTATTATTGTTATTCCGATGTTTGGTGACGTGTAAATACTCAATGAGAATTTTGTTATTAGGTAGAAATTGGGATGGTGGAGTTTATTCTTTTAAATACCTTTATTTTATAATATTTTATTAGTCTCGTGTATTATTATTATTATTCCGATGTTTCGTGACGTGTAAATAATCAATGAGAATTTTGTTATTAGGTAGAAATTGGGATAGTGGACTTTATTCTTTTAAATACCTTTATTTTATAATATTTTATTAGTCTCGTGTATTATTATTATTCCGATGTTTGGTGACGTGTAAATACTCAATGAGAATTTTGTTATTAGGTAGAAATTGGGATGGTGGAGTTTATTCTTTTAAATACCTTTATTTTATAATATTTTATTAGTCTCGTGTATTATTATTATTCCGATGTTTGGTGACGTGTAAATACTCAATGAGAATTTTGTTATTAGGTAGAAATTGGGATGGTGGAGTTTATTCTTTTAAATACCTTTATTTTATAATATTTTATTAGTCTCGTGTATTATTATTATT
>NW_016907978.1:193939-198646 GCF_001483705.2 Eufriesea mexicana
AAAACAATCAGTAGCTGAATGACAGTCATTACATATAGACGTTGTGTGTGAGAGAGTCCTCGAGAGATTGTATCGCAGTTAGAAGCGAATTTATTTTACGAGATTTAGTTATAATTTATGTTGTGCTGTTATTGCGTTTAATAAATCTTCTTATTAGTTTATCCATTTACTCACAATAATAACTCGTAATCCTCGTATGTGCTCATAAATAAGCAATAAATATATCCTCCATGCAAATCTTCGGCAGTAAACATTTAGTCCCATCCCATAGAAAGTCTTCTAAACGTGGCATCGACATAAATGCCACTATTATAAATAAAATAATATTTCGTAATCCTCGTATGTCCTCATAAATAAGTAATAAATATATCCTCCATGAAAATCTTCGGAAGTACACATTTAGTCCCACCCCATAGAAAGTCTTCTAAACGTGGCATCGACATAAATGCCACTATTATAAATAAAATAATAATTCGCAATCCTCGCATGTCCTCATAAATAAGTAATAAATATATCCTCCATGCAAATCTTCGGCAGTAAACATTTAGTCCCACCCCATGGAAAGTCTTCTAAATGTGGCATCGACATAAGTGCCATTATTATAAATAAAATAATAATTCGTAATCCTCGTATGTCCTCATAAATAAGTAATAAATATATCCTCCATGCAAATCTTCGGCAGTAAACATTTAGTCCCACCCCATGGAAAGTCTTCTAAATGTGGCATCGACATAAGTGCCATTATTATAAATAAAATAATAATTCGTAATCCTCGTATATGTTCATAAATAAATAATAAATATATCCTCCGTGCAAATCTTTGGAAGTACATTCTCACCTTATCATTCATCGATGATGAATCTTCTCACTCTCGTCTCAACAAAATCTCCCCAAAATTGCCTCCATTCCACGTAAACAGGTACCCGGAATATTACCCACTAAAAACATTCCAGGAACGAAAACGCAGATATACAGTCACCCCCGTCGCGAGTCGCTCACCCCCGCCGCCATCTTGGAAATTAGGCTTGCACGATTTCGCCGGTATCGAGCCGGAATCGATCGGCCGGAAATCCATGCGGAATTCTTCGCGAGGTGGCCAGCTCCGCGATACCGATTACAGCGTGGCCCGCGAAACACGCCTATCCGGCCACTTAGACGCAATCACGAAGGCAATTGGAATCGGTAAATATCTGATTCGACGTTGGCAAAGGGAGGCTCGAGCCCTGCCGGCTGGGACGAGCGGAGAGGAGGCGCCGGGCGTAAGCGGTTAGCCGGATCGAGTAGTAGTCGACTTGATATCCGTCAGATATGTCCTTAAAGCATGCGAGCCGTGCAGCGCCGTTTGATAAAGGACGCCGATACCCGCGCAGCAAGCTCGCACGCTTCTGCGTTAAACGCTCCCACGCGCTTCGCGTAATGGATATAAGCCACCCCGCTCCCGTCTCTCGCTTTCTCCGCCTCGATCCTCGCGTTTCGCCCCCTTCAGCTGGTCCCTGTTGCACCCGCCCTGGCGTGCAGCCGCTCGATTTCGCCCCCGTGTCCCCGTTCCCGCTCCAACCCCGTGGAAATCTGCCTCTAGGCGCGTTGCAGAAGCACCGAGATCCGACGTGATAAGTGGTTAAACGGCAGTGAGTAAATGTTGTAACGCGCTCCGCGAGCCGAGCGCCGCTTCAAACAGCCTGACTTACGCGCCGCGAGACGATTATGCGTATCGCGCGACCGCCACCGCCGCGGTGTTATGAGATTAGGATTAGCGGCGGAGTTACGTTCGTTTGCCCTGGTGAACTGGGTGACGGGGTGGTCCGTGCCAGGGTTACTAGTCTCCATGGTTGGGTGCGACGATTGGCTGGTTTGGTGATGCATCGGATTACGGATTTGGATCTTTCGAATCGGTTAGGTGAACTCGAGTTTGCATTTTTTATTCGAGATACGAGGTATCGGGTTGTTGTAATCGTGATGGATGTTTTATTTGGTTATATTGGGTTGTATTAATTATAACGGAGGGGGTTGTTTGAGTCAGGTTTGGATTATTTATTCGAGTTAGTATTTAACCCTTTGCACTCGAGAGGCTCCTTTCAGCCGCCATTTCATAAAATTTCGAAGCTCGATATTATTAATATACCAAATTTAAAATAATGTAACAGTGTGCGAGGTATCGAAATTAAATAATTCTACGTGTTAATTATTATACGATTTTTTATTTACTGCTCAAAAAATATCATTAGTCTTATGGCAGAAAATTTTTCAACTCGTACCCTTCTTTAGCCAAAAGTCACCGAGCGCAACGCGTAGAATTATTTAATTTCGACACCTCGCACACTGTTACATTATTTTAAATTTGATGTATTAATTAATATCGATCTTCGAAATTTTATCAAATGGCGACAGAAGGGCTTAATATCGTTTAACAATTCATCATATCCCGAGAGCAATGGAAATTTTATTGTAGCCTGAACACGCTATATAAGAAGTGCGTGGCAGTCCACGTGCTAACCAATCCAATATTTAGACATTCGAGTGTCTGTCTCACTGAATATTTCCTCGAACAGGCGTCCTCGAAAATTCTTGGAAGGGAAGGAAAAAATTGTTTGCTTTCGAAAGCCAGCGAAGCGACGCATGGTTGGAGAAGGTTCATCGACTTGATTTGTATACATGGTCAGTCGTTCCGTGCCTTCGTCGCTACGTATATCCTCGAGGCGAACTCGCCGAGTCGTAGAAAATTATAAATAAAACGCGTAACCGTTTCCCCTTGGGGGAAGAGGCAGTCCTCGCTGGTCCGTCGTGGCAATCGGTCGATGTTACGATTGTGCGTGTTGTAACGTTTTCTCTGAATTATAACGCGAGTTTTGGTGCCGTAAAGTGTAATTTATTTCGACTTCGTCCCGCGGATTTGTCTCCTTTAATGGCGTCCCTGTTTTACAACTACTTTGCGGGTGAGTAGAAGCACGATGAAAGTCTCTTGAATAAGATACACGTTTTTATTCCGAATTTCCCATTTATCCTACCAATCTTTGTGTTTCTTCACATTGCACTACCCTTTGGATAATTCGGTTACATTCTAGGGGTCTATTTATCCAAATCGAGTAGTATAAACATATATTTCATCATGATAGGTTGTTTAATTGTACACAGCGTATTATTTTATTGTATATTATCTTAGATACGTTACCAAATTTAATAATTCAGTTAGGAAACATCTAGATTAGGCGAAATTTCTGTAATTTACGATGGATTTAATTTATCCACCCTTAGACGTCCATGTGCGAAAGAAACGTATTACGCTTCTGGACCCGAAATAGCCAGCGTTGTCATTGAATTATTAATCGTATATTTGGTCGAAATAGCGTATTCCGTATATTTGAAGAGAACTATTAAAACGTAGAAACGGTAGCAATTTCTGCCTGTATTTCTATCCACGTACACGAGACGTGGGACGAGCACGATATTGTTAACAAGTCGCTTCCCTTTAAATTATGCCCGTCGGCTAATAACAGGGAGACACATGACATTCGTGCATGGCAATAATTAATTTTCGCAATTATGCCCGCCTTCGTTCCTTCCTGCCTCGCATCACCTCACCCGATGAACCTCCTTCACCCCGAAACCCATCTTCTCGCACACCCATCCCGCGTCTCCACCAACGTGTCCTTAAAAATCAACCTGCCCTCCATCATAACCACCTCTAATGTCACGAAACGATCTTCTGCTTCCAGGTAAATACCACGACGTCTCTGTACAGCAGTATTTAACTCATTGATCGATCGAGCCTCCATTTCTCCTGCTGGTTGGTAAGTCGTCGACTGAGTCACTCGTTTTAAACCATTCGAGGTTTACGATTCATGCAATCGCGTATATATTTTTCGAAATTCGGTATAAGTAGATAGGAATATTCGACAATAGCGTGTGTTAGGTTTGAAAATGCACTGCTTTCGGTTAGCACAGCAGTGCCCGATTAATCGTCGCTTAATTGAGATCGCGTCGCGACAGATATTTTTCGAAATTCGGTATAAGTAGATAGAAATATTCGAAAATAGCGCGTGTTAGGTTTAAGAATGCACTGCTTTCGGTTAGCACAGCAGTGCCCGCTTAATCGTCGCTTAATTGAGATTGCGACGCGACAGATAATCGGGATGAGAAACAGAAAGGTCGACAGGGTACTATCCTATTCAACGCTAGTATTAGCACATTGTGTAGTGAAACTGATCGATTTCTATAAAATGCAGAATTACTTTCGACGAAATAAATTAGGATTTTTGTTTAGATAGAAATGTAAATACATACCGTGCGACTTTTACTTAGAAGAAATTACTCATTTAATCAGACGTCTCTGCAAAGCTTGGAATTTTACAGTTTTTAAACACATCGAGTTCTTCTATTTACATACCACAGGCTAAATTATTTAGATCGCTATCTTATAATAGATCAGCAAACTGAATTCGGAATAAAAGTAACATCACGTGACTAATAAGGCAATACGATCATCCTGCAACCTCGAATCTCGAATGGGTCAGCGTTGCCACTAACTATCCACCCCTGCGCCACCCCCCAGCAACTCGTCCACCGAAGCAACCGATCCTGCATCGCGAGGTCGACGAGGAAATTAATAAATTCCGTTCGAAAAAGGAAACTTTTTAAACGCGAGTAACTCTCGGTGGTCGACGCTGTCGAGCTGGTCGAAAGCGGCGGTCTCGGGGCTGCGAGGGCTGG
>NW_016907978.1:198680-209632 GCF_001483705.2 Eufriesea mexicana
GGTGGCGCGGGGGTGGGCGGCGGGAGTAAATTAGTAATTAGAAATCTGATACCGGTAAGGTAAGTCGGTGTTGTTTCGGCATTGCGTGGCTGTGCGCGTCGCGTGGACTTCTGCGACAGGCACGGCCTCGCGTGACCCGACGCCCCCGCTGGGGTGGCCCAGGGGTCGCAGCGAGCAAGGAGCAAGCAACCAGGGGGTCGGAGCGAGCGTCCTGGAAAACGTAAGGGATGACAATTATGCCCTACAGGTAATTGCCAGGTTGCAGCTAAACGGAGCGGGCGGCCCGGCCTCTGCCCTCTCCGTCCATAAACCCCCGCGCCGAGTTGCGCCCTGAAACGCGAGCTTTCGTCGGAAAATCATGGCTTTTAAAAAGCGTCACGCTTCCACCGGCCTTCTAATTTATCGCGGTTTTCGCCTTTAGCAGTATGGACACACGATCTCGCAGAATCGTTCCCTCCGTCGCCATCGTCCGTGTTTTCCACGCCTTACCGCGACTCTCCTTCGAAGTTGGCCGGCTTAATGCCTTCTGCGTTTCGATTTCTCCTTTCAATCCTCGCGATCGTGTGTATGCAGATTTTTAAGGGCGGGTAAGAATGTTTATGGCAGGTAATTTTGTCGCGAAGGTTACGCTCGTGCTAGATCGGTGTTAAGTTGGAAGGATGTCTGGAACGCGCTGTTTTAACTCGTGTAATTTCTTCTTTCTATCGAGATTGACAGGTGTGTGTTCTGCAGTTCTTCGTGGCTATACGTGTACTCATTGTGATCCGATTTAAACGCTCTAAATGACTCATCCTCGTCAAATGCCATAGAATTCCGTCCTACCAACATGACGTGTTGGACACGTTATCACTTGCGCGCTTTGTGTCGGTATTTCATTGATCGCACGTAATATCGTAAACTCCATGCGTTAACGAAATCATTTCGTGCAGAAGTTTCCAATTACGATCCTTATCAGCTACGAATTTCTTCGAATTAATAACTACCCCCGTTGCTCGTTCGAACAACCAATATCGGCAAACACTCGTCCCGTTATTCCCGAAATTCGACAACCAGCCGAAAATTGTCGCGCTCTTCTCTCGACCGGTGGAAAAATCGAATGCAAATGCAGAGCAGGAAGCGAATACCCGGAAAGTGCAGAATTCGCTCGCGGAGAGGGGTTGGTGCAAGCGAGGTTGGCACGGGGGTGAGGCTCGACCCCTCGGCGACAATCGTCCGCAAAATTAACCGCGAATGTGTGTTATTTCGCCCGGCAAGCTGATGTGCGATGACGTATATGCCCGGCATCTATTATGGAAGCAGTCCCGTAAAAGCTGCCGCCGTCTGACGCTCGTTCCGCACGCGCCTTTTCCCACGTGCTCGTAAGCCACGTAGCCCGCTGCCGGCTGCGTCCGACGGCCATAAGCGGACGGCATAGACGCGTTTAGAACCGCTTACGAAGGTGCAAGAGGGCAACGCGGGTGGACAGGGGGTCGTGTCGCTATATCGTTGTCACTTTTATCGCGTTATTGGCGTTGCACTGCGAGAGGCCACGTGGCCTCTGGCAGAACGCGGGCATAAGTCACCGTTGGCCTGCTGCATGTCAATCGGACACCTCGCGATCAGTTTGCCCCGAGCCTTGGCACGCTTTATTTGTTTTGACGTAGGTGTCGGTTTGCCGGTTCCGTGAATCGAAACGAGGGTATCGCGACCAGTTGCGGAACTCGCGTGATCGTTTGGCCAACTTTTTCCTCGAGGACGAGTTTTTGGAGGTCTCCGCGAGCCCGATAGGCTGCCACTTCGCCTGCCAGAAGTAGAGTTGCGTTGCTCGGTGTTACGGGGGTGGTTCGAACGGTTCCAGGAGTGCGACAGTGAGCGGAGGTGGCGAGGAGATCGGTTTGGTTGGGGTAAGTGTCGATGTCAAACCATTTTTCTTCCAATTCTCTTCGAATTTTAAATTCTAATTTCCTTAGAATTTTCATGTTTGGGTGTATAATGAGATTGGAAGAGGTGACGGAAATGTCTGGGGATTTATGACAAATATTTCTTGGAATTTTCTTAGAATTTTCGTTAAATATATGTCTCATTATTTTATAATCAGATTTCCTTATTGCACTTAGATCATGGGTGTCCAAACCACGGCCTGTTTCTTTCACTGTGGCCCAGGAAAACTGAAAGCTTGGACACCCCTAATTCAAATATCGAAGAAATATCTGCGAGTTAAAATAAATTTTTCTTAGAATTTTCGTTGGATACGAGTTGTATTACCTCGTAATTTGATTTTCTCGTTGCATTTATACGTATAATAACATAGGAAGGGGTGACAGAATTTTGTGTAGAACCAGTATCGATATCTAATATACTACAGCGTGCACTGAAGTAGTTTTGGATAGCATCGACGGAATGAAAATTCGGTAACAATCGTCAGGCTTATCCATAACGACGTTTTAAGCAGTCCTGGTCGTAACTCGTGTCTGTAGGTTAGCAAAGCGTAATTTTACGTGGTGCTTATATGCGCATCGAACTGTTTCTTTGGCAGTGTCGTTTCGTGCACGCGCCACCGAAAGCAGCACGAGAGGCGAGCTGAAAAGCGAGGCAAAAGGGAGGAAAAAAATGGTCGAACGGTTGGTGTGATGTCGTGTCATTCGAGTGGCGGTCGCATGCCAGCCGGAGAATTAGCGTCGAGTGGCTAGAGTTACAGGTAGAAGAACACGTATAGAGGCTGACGTTCGCATGACGGATGTCGATTCGATAGCTCGATTTCACAGGCCTCGCAGTTTCGATGCCCCTCCGGCATCCAGGAGAAATTTTACACCGATCGATCGCGATTAACCCTCCACTCGAGTAGTTTAGGATCATAATCTCCTCTAATCCAAGATGCATCGATTTCGGATACAATTTTCCAGTCCTCGAACTAGCTTCACATTCGACTCATTTTTTAATTAAATTGTTATTTCAGAAATTGTGGACTCTATCTGAGAATATAGGTACGATGAAAATTATAATTATCTAGCTCCCTGTTTCTTTTTATTTTTCTATTTAATTATTACGTAAACTCGTATTCTTCAGAATGCGAGCTTAATTAGTTCCTTATTTTATTACCTAGTTGTAGCAGGAGTTATTATAATATTAATATTAATTGGAAAATAAAACCTCGTGTTTAATATTATCAGAAATATAGATCCGCAAGGTTCCACGCGTAAAATCGAAAGCTCGAGCTGTCATTGTAAATTCATTAACCATACAAATTGAACGAAGGGGCAATTAGATCGTGCCTGTGGATCGGTATTAGACCGGTCAGATCGGGTGAATTATCGATAAGACCAGTGGCTCGTCCCTTTCGCGTTTCCTTTGCTCGGCCATCGAAGTACCTTGTAACCATCAATTATTCGATCCTCGCTGTACATGTCGTCGCTTTAAAATTTTCCCTTGCTTTTCCCCGATGACGTTCGTTTATATTTCAACACGCGGCAAGTTGCGTTTTGTCACAGAATGCTGAAGATCGGGAGAAATTATGCCAGGAAAAATGAGGTGTTCAGCAAAGCTATACAACCCGCGAACCTAAGACACTTTCGCGTTTCGCATTCCACTTTCTTCGCTTTCAATAATTTATTTCAAATGTCTACCACCATCGCGCATGCTTCAAACTTTTTTCACGCGAAATTACGTACAGTAACGATTAATAAAAGCATATTCGGAACCTCGATGAAGCTCGCGTTCGATGATTCGTTCATACCTCGGCAATAAT
Source organism: Eufriesea mexicana (assembly GCF_001483705.2). Lineage (NCBI taxonomy): Eukaryota > Metazoa > Arthropoda > Insecta > Hymenoptera > Apidae > Eufriesea > Eufriesea mexicana. The sequence goes on from NW_016907978.1 coordinate 202,405, forward strand.
TCATCTCTGGCGTGCTCGAATTCGGGCAGCAATATTACCGGATAAAATAAGCCATTAAGTCAGCGACGCTGCCGCGGAGTCTCTCTTCTCGGGCGTTATACGAAGACGTTCATGAAGACGACGGCCTTCCTCCGCGACCGATCGTGGAAGACGGAGGGCTGGCAGGGGAGGAATCGAGGGTCGAAGCCAGGATTACCCACCCGACCGAAAGGAGATTCCACTAAGCTTTCAGATTTTACCCTCTTAGCCGACCAAGGATTATAAAACGCAAATACGTCCCTTGATTAGCGAGGATAAAGTAAACATCGGCTTGCCGTCGCGGCTGTTGCTCGCGCGAAATACGTTGTCGTTCGTGAGAATGACTCCATTCTGCGGGGCCAAAGTCGTGGTCCGCCTGTTGGGGATGAACGGGGGATAAATTCGTCTCGCGGAGCTCCTTCCGATTAGAGTTCGGGGAGCCAGCGAGTTTGCAAAAGCGACGAGATTTGTTAAATCGCGAGCTTTCAATTGCGTTCCAGTTGTCTCGATAGTCTAAATTCGGCGATAAATTCGAACAACGTTGATCGACTCGATACGCGACACGACGCGACTCTAGCGAAAGCTGAAATTGCAGGAAAAATCGGCAGCGAGGAGGGAAAGAAGAAAGGTAGAACAGGGAAGTCTCTTTCGGACTAGGTCCGAAATTCGATATAATTTCGAGGGTAATTTCGAGATAGCCACTTTACGGGGATAAACTGTGGGAAGATAGAAGTTTAGAGCGTAGGGAAGCCTCAAGCATCCTACGGAAGTCTGGCTCTAATTAAGCGCCTCCTACCCCTGCCGCGGTTCCTTCACTCATCATCTTTCATCTCGCTTCAGCATCCCTCTCCGTCAACCTTCAACCGGCTCCTCGGAATACTCGCGAAGGTCTGAGGTGAAGGTAACCATCCATCCTCCGCGTGTTATCATATTCCTGATTGTTATGTCTTCGCTGACGATACCCCCGTTAGCTGACGTTTTCTCTTCGTTCCTCTCTGCAGCCGCCATCGCGCTTCGATAATTCTCATCGTCTCTCCTTTTTTTCCATCCTTACCTCCGTTCTTCTCCGATTCGCCACTCCACTCCTCTCTCTCTCTCTCTCTCTCTCCTTCCATCTTTCGTCGCCCTGCCTTACCTACCCTCGCGTGTACGCCGCGTTCTGTCTTGTTTCTTCATGGCTGCCTGGAAATACGAGAGAGCACGAGGCTCCTAATTAAATTCCACTCTTTAAAAAACCTAGCGTGTCTCCTTTTTTTTAGGTTTCCTCAACCGCGCCTTAATTGCACCGGAATCGGGATGGCTGCTGCCCTCGCCAGCCACTCGCTCTGCCGATCCACCCGGCTCTTCCTCGCGCCACTCCTTCAGCCTGCTCTCTTAATTGGCGCATAATTATGTAAACAATTCCAACGTCGAGCCCGGAGAACGGGCCACCCCCTCGTCTTCGGTTTAACCACCGCTCCATGCTTGCCGGTGTCATCAGCCGTGACAAATCGCGAAACTATTCCGCGACGACGAGGCTCGCGAGCCGAGGCAGGGACACGTGATGTCGGGAAGAAATTAGCCAGCCGAGTAATTAACGTGTATTTCTGTAACTGCATTCGCCGATCCCTGCAAGGCTCGTTCGTTTCTCGGTCGTTTAAATCGACCACCGGGTTACCTCGTGGTAAAAAGTGCCACGAGGACCCGTCGAGTTGGACTGGCTTCCACGAGTATTCCAGATGGTATCGAGAAGGCTTTCCTTTATGCGCCACGCCATGTAATCCTGGCTAAGTGTGTCTCATACGAGTGTTCCTTTCGGGAGGGGGTGAGAACGCTGTTGCAGATTCGATTTCGACCAAATTGGGTCACTATGTACGGTAGATCTTAGGTGTCGAGATACAGATTCTCGGATTATACTCTTGTTATACTCGATTCGGTGTTTCTAAAATATAGTCGGGTATTACGCTATGGTGGAATTCAAAATTGTCACTTAGCAAATTGTCACTAGAGCGAAAAACGTAACTGAGCATGTTACAAAAATTGTCAAAAATAGTATTATGCAATTTAAGTTAGTCACACTTGCACCGATCATCGCGATCCAATATGGCAACCTTGAAATCGACTCGCGACACAGGATTCGAGTGGTCCATCAGACATTCGCGATTAAAAAACTGGTGGATTAACGGCGAGCAACGATTTACTCGCGATGGTTGAAGACAAAACGGCGACTGGTGGGATGAAAAGTGTTGGGTATTTAATGGCGAGAGAGGGGCGGCACGGGGGTGGAGGGACGAAGGTGAACCGTGCTTGCGGCAACATTATCTAAAATTCAAGCTGTAATTACTTTGCTGGGCGGCGCTCCGTTTGATTTATAGTCATCGCGCGATGCAGCTGCGTGGGTGTAAGTAATTAAAAATGTACCATCGCGTGGTATGGTAGCTCTGTCCCTCCCTCCGCGTCTCCTCTCGGGGAGAGACGGTTTAGCGCGGGGGTTTAGCAGTGTGGGAAACTAGGGGTTGCTTCTTTTCTCGAACCCCAGGTACCATCTCGTGTTTCGCCGAAAACGATTGCCTCGCGAAGATTTGGACGCAACTGTTCCTCGAATTTCGTAAGCGCTTGCAAGTCATCCTTTATATTCCATTTGAAGAATAGTCTTCGAAGATTCGGCTTAACTGGCGGGGGACTTATTTTCTGCGTAATTACTCGATGGATGAGTCGAGAATAATTTACTAGTGTAGTCATTGAGGATCACACGAAATTTATGAGTTCTATGCGAGAAGCTAGGTCCTTTCGGCAATTATCTCATTTTTATAGGCTACTCTTTACCGCGTTATTTTTGAAACTTACGACTTGGGAATTTTCGAAGGCAAGAAAATTCGAGTCTGTTTGAGAAGGAATGGGTTTCTTCGACGTCTCCAGCACAGTCGACAGCGATTAACTGTCGGACCAGTGGGACGACGATCAATTCGGTTCACGGGTAACGTCGGCCATGGCGGTTAGTCGGCACAGTCTCCAGGTTAATTGGCCATTCATGGTTAATTTGGTCTGGCGTGAACCCGTAAGGCGGTGGAAACGACCCTTCGACCCTCCGGAGACCGACTCGTCGATTTCGTATTCGTCTCGTGACAAAAGGGGTCGAGGTCCTCGCGCCGATACCGATTTCCCTCCGCCTGCTCGCCGGACGCGATCAACGTGTAATCCCGCGAGGAACTGCGCGGCTCGCGTCATTTTCGCCTCGGCCAACCCTCTCTTCCCTCGTCGAAACGTTTGCTCGATACTCGCGGCGCGTATTAATTAGCCAGACGTTAACGAGTGCGAGGCTAAACGGTTCGTGACCGTGGATCGTCCGACCTGCGAATCGTAACAGTTGTTACGCCGATAGTGGCTGCGAACGAGGCGACGGGCTGGCGTGTACATCGGTGAAAAACGCGATTCGTTAGGGGTGGAAACGAGGGGCGGAAAGAGTTTCGGGGTTGAAACTTCTTCGCCCGGTTTTCGCCAGGTATGCGAGAAATTATTCTCCTAGCGAGGATAATTTTTATTATTTTCTTCCTTCTATCGAGCTTTCTCAACTATCTTTAACGGTGGACATTTGTCGGAATCGCGAGGGTGAATTTGAAATTTTGGAAACAGGCGATTGAATATATAACAGGCGATTTTTGAGGAAGAAAGTAGCATGGTTTACGAATTTTTATATTGTGGGGGGTTGCTGTGGTCTGTTGGTCGCAGGTGTATCTTCGATGCGACGGTGGTGCTAGAAGGAATGAAGGGAAAAGAAAGGGATGTGTTTCATTCTGGACCTGCTAGTGGAATCAACAGTAAGGTTACCTAGCAGACCCTGTCTTAAACAGGGGTAGTATTGGAAAACTTAAAAATTGTACGTGTAGGAAACGGAGAGTTTACCGAGAACTTGCGAGAAAGTAGAAATGCCTCTATTGGCGAGGGTGAGAATGATGCCGCCACAATATATTCTTTGCCTTTCGGCGTACAGAAAAATACAAGATCCTCTTTATCCTATTTTTAGAAATGATTATTTGTATTAATTTCTTTCTCGTTCGATATCCATGAAAATCCCTTCGTATTCTCTCAGAAGAAAATGCTTGCTCAAAAATTACTTCACCCCTTGCAACCTAATCTCGACTACCTAATCAACATCATCGCGTGATACCCGAAATCGTCTCACCCCTTTTCAATAACGACCCACCCAGTGCATCAGCCGTGCCCGAGACTCGGACCTGAATTCATAATAATGACCCGGGGTACGCGTCTAGGAATCCAAGAACACCTAGGGGAGATTACTAATGTGAGCTAACTAGGGGCACAGGGTCGGCGTTAGGGCTTCGTCTCGGGCTCGATCCCAAGTAGATGCAGCAATTCTCAGTCGCCGTTGCATCGCTGCCGATAGAAGGGATCCTTAAACACGGCGGAGTGGCAGAGTTTTGCCAGGCGATGGAATACGTGGCTCATCCTGTCACCTATAAGCAATTCCGGCCGCGTCGGTCCGCGAATGAAGTTCGTCCGTCGCTTGCTTATCCACTTTCGTACGTGTTCTAGCTAAACGCGATACCGCGACAGACTCGTCGTCGTCGTCTTGCAAGTTATTACTCCGGTGGAATCGGTGGAAACCGCGGTTCCACGATTCCGCGGACGCCACGTTCCGTCGCTGAGCTTCTTCTTCCCGCGCCCTGCGCAAACTTCCTTACTTTGCATAATAACCTCCCCTCTAGTACACGGATCCGCGGTATCGACGGTGTCTACGTGACACCGGCTAGATTCCAAGTTGGCAGACCCGGTCGGACAGATTTCTCATTCGATTAAGGAAATCGACGAGCCTTACGCGAGTGCATAGTCCACCTCGAGTATTCTCTTTCCTCGGTATTAATACCACGCGCGATTTCGTCGCTCGATGTGTGCGTGCGAGAGCACAAAAGTTCCCACGACGTGGGAAGAAGACGTGGTGAAGAGTCGAGTCAATAGTCGTATAAAGACAGACCGTCCCGTCGTGTCGGGGGAAATTATGTTACACGTGGTTCTTGCTTCGATACCGGTTTTATAGAACGAAACTCGGTGGTTGGCAAGTACGAGTAACACTCGATATGGATCTTCAACGGTATATCGATCCTGCGGATAACCGATCGGAGTAGGACATAGCATCTGTATCGCGGATGGAATCAAGGGCGTCCCGCATCCTTATGCAAGGTCTTGCGCGAGAGTACCAGGGTCGAGGGCCAGGATGAAGGCAAGAGCGACCCTAGACGCCGCAATTCACACATTGAATGCCTTCCAAGGCTCCTCCATCCACTTGCAAACCCTCGTCCACGGTTTCCAGGACAGCCACGTTATCTGGTATCTGGGAAAGGAGCGGAGGACGAAAGACAGAAACGGACGAGGACGTCGAGTGGACGAAAGAGAGAGACCCGGGGCTGTTCGGTAATCTTCGAGTTTACAAGACGCAAACAGCTTAGGTGGTAACGCACCGATAAGATCTGAGCCTCTCCTTTCCCGATATACCGCTGATAGCCGTCGTTAGGCCGCGGTTAGGACTTCGTCGAACCTCTATAGAGCCGCTCCTCTGCCCTACTCCCTCACGGCGTGTCGTTCCGTTCTATCTAGAATCTCTGGTGTACCTTGGTCGATGATAAGGATTTCCTACGTTCAATACCGGCTACACGCTCGGATCATATTGCTCCGGTTGAAGTTCAGCGGGACTTGAGGCTGGCGACTTAATAGCGAAAGGCGTGTGTAACGTATAGCTGCTGCTGGCCGCGGAGGAGGTTTCAATTCCAGGCCCTGGCATCCCTTATCCTTACTAGCCACAACCGGCTAGAGGCGTAATCTAAATTAATGTTCGCCTATCCCGGGCATAAACCTGCGAATTAAAGCACGACCGACTTAACGTCACGCAGCCTGCTGATCGAAATTGCGATTTTCACGGGGGGCTTCCTGATCAACGCGCCGCTTTCCACTGAATATACGCGGAATCTCTGAAAGCGTGTCTCTTCGTGATATGCCTGTTTGATCTACTAATTCCGATAATTACGAGTATTAAAAAGTTAGCCGCTGCTTTAAAATTCTACCGCAAAGTTCTCTCATCTCGATTATTACTCAATGACGAATAAAAGTGTGATATGAAGGAATGCGTATGGAATCGTGTAACTTTGTGTAGCTAATTACGTAGCTTTATCCTGGGATAAAGGAGATTACACGGTGATTTTTTTTCAAAAGGGATTAACTAATGCACCGCGTAGAGATTTTAACCGAGACGAAGGGAATGCGAATTTTCAGTCGCGATTTTCTCGCGGTTCGTCCCCCTGCGTTGTACTGAAAGGGTGGTTTCACGTCCTAGCGTCGACGCGAGTTCGCGCTCACGCTGCGCAACGTAGCGCACGGTTAATTATTTTCGGAAACGATCGATTCCCGATATTTATTTTTAAGTATACCAGGGAAACAGGAAGAGGAAGGGACAAGGAAGAGAAGCGTTAGGGTTGTTAGACAATTTTTTTGAACGGGGTCGACAGGAAGGGTGGCAACCGCGTATTCCTGTGGCACACGGCGAGGGGCTGCATTCAGCTGCGGGTCACTCGGGGAAAAGAGGCCATTTCACAGGTCTTTGCGTCTCGATTCACCTTCGCTGGTCTCGTTTAACCCTAAAATACACTTTCTTCTTTCAGGAAATCTCGGAAATAGACATATTATTATTATTCCTCGAATTCCTCTTCCGAGGAACTCGATCATACACCTGTATCGATTTTTTACGGATTAAATTTGCAGAACAGGTTCCCCGACTCGATCAAATTCCGGAAATTCAATGGCTACGATAACAAATCTGTTAAAATTATTTCGAATCAGTTCATATTAACCTGTGTAAAATACGCAGGTTCAATCTGCTCGAATTAGGTATACGAATGTAGTATTCAATCCCGGATAGTCTTCCAAAAATATGTAGGATCTGGATATAGTTTAACACTAGATTTACGGAACCCGTCAATTTGACGGAAGGGTTGCACCAATTATACGATGGTAACAGATTTAATTAACTTATATTAATAGTGTTAATATAATATATAATTGTTTTTAAATTAAATTAATCGTTTGAAAAAAGGCACGTGGTTTCCTTTACCTGTCAATTTGACAGGTGTCCTTAGAAATAGGTATATAGATAGCGTCCGTAAACCTAGTGTTAAAATAGGGTTGAACAAAGAAAGTAGTTGGTTAACTCTTTGGGGCACGG
>NW_016907978.1:210402-232605 GCF_001483705.2 Eufriesea mexicana
CTCGGTTGCCCAGCTGACAGGGCAAAGAAAAGGCGGAGCTGCTGGCTGCGGGATAAGAAAAGGTGGATCGCGTCGCGGAATCGAGGGGGTGGCAGGGGGTTGGAACGCTCCGTTGGGATTAGTCGGAAAGCGATTTCATCCCCGTGGGTGGTTGCAGCCAGGAAAACGTGCCCCCTCGCCCTCGAGCCGCGTTACCTTGGCTTGTCTCGCTCGCGAGAGGAAAGCCGGGCGAAAACCAAAGCCCGAAATTAGAATACAAACCCATCAGCGGCGGCGTTCGTGGTCTTAGGACCCCATGTGCGCGCGGAGAGAGGGAGAGAGGGCGAGCAGAGCGGAGAGAGACAGGGCGAGATTCTGAAGGAAGCTGCGCTTTCGAACAGAGAGTCTAATTTACATACGCTCCATAAGAGAGACACCAAGCACGGGGGCAGGGACGAAGGCGCGTAGGAGCCGCGTCGTTCTGCTGGAAAATACTGTAATTGGTTGCGTTGCCAGCGAGAGACGAGAGATGAATTCTGAGACTCGCAACTGGATTTCTCTGGATCCGTCTGAGAGGAGTCTCCCCGCGTGCTGGTGCGTTTTATGGATAATTCGCGGTCTGCTATGATGCTGGATTGCGATTAGGTTTACGTTACGAGGTGAGACTAGGCGTGGGAGGTTAACGATTAGGTTCATCCCCAATCGATTTCGCTCTGGCAAAACCCGTTTCGAGTATTTAACGTTTGCTCCCGAGACATCGAATCTTCTCGTTACCCATCATCCCCAATGACTAGCTATTTTTCAATACTTCGTTAACCCTTTCACTCCTGCAGACGTTACATGACGTCACGGACTGAGGACGTGACACAACGTCCATGAATTTCAAAGTTGTTATAAATTAGAAAATTCTTTCTGATATTATATTTTGATCAAGTTTTTATTTAGATTTAACCAAAGATAAAATTTGTTAAATTAATTCAGGACAGGGCGTTTGGTACTTCCTTCTTAACTCAGGAGTGAAAAGGTTAACCACTCCTAACGTTGCAATTTGATCTATTAACCCTTTGCACTCGACGATTTTTTCGTTATAGAAAAATAGTACTTCGAAGACTTTCTGTCATAGAGTCGACGATATTTCTAAAATGGTAAATGAGAAATCATATGCAAATTAAGACGTGCAATTATTTTTCTTCGACATTAAACACATCGTTAGGTAATTTTAAATTTGATATGTTAATTAACGTCGATCTTTAGAATCTGATTAAATGCAAACCTCTCGAGTGCAAAGGGTTAACACTAGATTTACGGAACCCGTCAATTTGACGGAAGGGTTGCTCCAATTATACGATGATAACAGATTTAGTTAACTTATATCAAAACTGTTAATATAATATATAATTGTTTTTAAATTAAACTAATCGTTGAAAACAGGCACGTGGTTTCCTTTACCTGTCAATTTGACAGGTGTTCTTAGAAACAGGTATACAGATAGCGTGCGTAAACCTAGTGTCAAGATAAACGAAGTCATTTGTCATTAATGGGATGGAAAAGCAGTGGTTCCCGTGTGATCTGTAATAATTCCTGGCTCTTGTTTCTCACCCCGACTCACGGTCGACACCGTAACGATTTGCAAGCGTGCTTTTCCACGAATCGTTCTCCGACGAGGAAACGCGAATCGATTTTCTTGCTGGTCACCGAGGCGGTCCCCACGTAGACGAACAAATTCCCCGTCGACGAATAGACGTTTATTGCAATTACTGCAGCGGCCGTGTTTGCAGCCGGTGGTCAGACCAGGTAGGTGGACAAAGACGCCCTATCCTCGGCGACTGTCCGCCGGGGGTTGGTCCGAAAGTTTCCAGAAGCCTGGAAGCCCCGACGACCAAGCTGAAACTTTGTCCAGCACTCTGGATGGCTGCTTGGTTAGCTAGAAACTCGCTGAAGCCCAGTCAGCTTCCCTACCGGGCATCGTCGGCAACCTCGTCGTCGTCGCCATCGCCGTCGTCGTCGTCGTCGACGTCGTCGTCGTCGTCATCGTTGCGTCGTTCACGTGGACGCGTCTCTCTCCTTCTCCTTGCCTTTCGCCCGTGTAGACGATAATTACCGCAGCGACCGCTTTTGTCCGGCTACCACCGCGCCAAGGTTTCCTTCTGCTTCTCGTGGACCCCTTTGTCGGACGCTAAACGGACCTTTTGAAACGTTACTTCGTATATACCCATTACCGCCACCGCGAGCTGTAGTTTCAACCAAGGCGTAGGTGTATGTACAAGCGGTCGATCGGTGCTAGAAGCTTCGCCTGGTTCATCCTCCATCGAGACATGCACGCCTCTTTTTCCGAGCACAACTCCTCTTCTGGGCGGTACACAAGCAGATGTTTGAAATTTTTGATCGAGTTTCGGGATTCTGCAACTCTGGTTTACATCGATGACTATGTTGCGTTAATATAGGGTTTGAAATGTTGCATTGCTTGTTTGGCTGAGTAATAATTGGGCTTACATCCGGTATTTTGAATTCGCTTCACCCAAACGAAGTCTCAAAGAATTATTATATTCCAATTAGAAAATTGATATTATTTAAATCTAAGGATTTAAATATCGAAATTAATTTCGTAGCTTGATGAATGATCAGTTTTTGAATTCTTTTTATCAAATATCCCCCGTTCCACGTTGTTTCATATTTTTTAATATTTTCTTTTACTCCTCTTCGTAAGATTCTTCTTTCGATTCTTCGTGTTAATACTAAACGTATCGGTATTTTACACAAATAAGTCAAGTGACTTCTCGTGGTATATAAGGTACGCAAAGAATTTTTCTCGGTGAAAAATAAATTAAGAGAAAACCGAAAAGCGAGAAATTAAGCAATCAGATAATACAAGAATTTACAAAAGGTCAGATGAGTGGTAGAAATAACAATAAATGTACGATTTATACAGTAAATTTTGGTAGGTTTAGTGTTAAATAATTCGCATGCAAAATATTCGTTTATTTTAAATGCAGATTTGTTTGCAAAAATTCCGGTTGCCTCGATCGTGGTTTTATCGCAGCCAGTATCCTGCTCAGCAATGGATTCCCTCCCTTGCTTAGTGGAACATGGAGCCAGGGTAGCGGATAATAGTCGTTTGTCTGATAAATATCGCTCTATGGGACTGCGTATGCGTATGGCACTGGGTCCTATAAATAAAGTAGCGGCTCTTAAAAAATAGGGAAGTATTATTAACTCGCATTAGAGCGCGGTTCCTCACGGCATCCAGCTTTTTCCCTCTCTTTGCTGGAGGGTTGGGGTCGCGACGTAGACGCAGCTGATACCGTGGCACCGCAGGCTCGTAAAATAATCTTCTGCGCGGTGAAACGGATTAAGAAAGTGGAGAGCTCGGTCGTACAGGGCTTGAAGAAAAAGGAAGGAAAAAAGAAAAGTGGCACTTGCATCGAACGAGGAGGAACAAGCTTGTCGCGGAGCAGTGTCCTCCTCCATAAGCCGTGGTATAACCCTGCATGTTCCGTCACGTAAGTTCGTCTCTTTAGCGATCGCGTGGAAGTTTGTAGCGTCAGTGGAATCATACATAAGGGAATGTAAAAAATATCGCTAAGTCTCGTCGATGCGGATGATTCTATTAGGGAAAACGACTCGTGGTATAGGTAAAAGTTTGCTGAAATTGTACGTTGTCGCAGACTTTCCTCATGAAATTATCGTGTATAGCAGATGTACTTTGAATATTCGTCGCAATTTCCGATTTTCAGACGTTTCTCAATATTTTCGTCTCGTAGACAGTGTCTCAATTTTGATAGATTAATATTAATTAGTACACAGGGATTCCCATCCAATTTTATGATACAATTATGCCCAAAATTTATTCAATTTCGGTATGAATGTTCGTGCACGCTGAGACTTTGTCGAGGGTAATGGTATCGATACTTCGTACCATTTATCTCGCGTGCAGCACTGTGATCTAATTTTAATTTCCGCTTTGAGAATGGGAAAGAATTGAGAATTTGAAAGTTTGCTTCTTTCGTGAGACGTGGAAGAAAGACTGCGTTATTCCGATACACAGATTTGTACAAAATTTGTACGTAATTTTATCATGAATAGATTAACCCTTTGACTGCCACGCCGAAATCACACGTTCCTCTCAGGACGCCACGAGAGTACACCGCTAGACGCAAGATTTCTTCTAATATTTGTTTAATTCATGTTCCAATAAAAATTTTTAAATAGCCATTTTAATTTGTACAGGTTTTTGATTAAAATTTTTAATCGTATTGAAATTCTCGACTAATATCGTGGTGAGCTAATAATTTTACATAAACGAAGGGATCAGGACCTATTGAATTGCTACAGTCATTCCAATCTGTATAAGTTTTTGATTACAATTTTTAATTGTATTGACATTCTCGACTGATATCGTGGTGAGTAATAAATGGCACTTTTTATTTCAAAGTATCTTCTAATTAATGGTTATATTCAAAATGCACCAACTGTCAATTTTCACTGAATGTAGTTCAATAACCACCGTGGCGTCACAGGAGAAAACGTGGCCAGTCATATGTGACCAACGTGGCAGTCAAAGTGTTAGCTGCCAAATTTCTTCAATCCCTTGTACACTAATTGTCTATTTAGATTTGAGACCAAACTTTCTTCTAAAATAAGTTCAGAGAACTCCTTCGTTGACGGTAACTCCAGCATCTGACCCAATACCGAAAGAAAAGAATCGGGCGCGTGACAGGAGAAGGAAAACACAAACATTTTTTAATCACGAAGAAGTTAACGAGCAACCCTTTCGTTGGCCAGCGAAAGATCTCAAGAGAGGAAGGATTTCAAAAGCCGTAACGCCGGATGATATGATCTTTTAATGGCCGCTTTGTGGCTGGATCCATCGCGGAGATCTAAGAAGACTGAGCCGGTTGGTCGGCACAGTCCCGTCGTCTGCTCGTCGTCTTCCTCGCCCGAGCTATCCAGGAACGCGATTCCTTTCCTCCTGCTTGCCGGTGTCCTCGTCGTTCTCTCCGCGTTCCTCGTCCCGTCCCGTTCTCGTTAACCGAGCGAAAGGACCGACAGGTCGAGCGACCGGCGGCTGTGTCGGTGCTTAATTTTCCCCTCGTAATTACGCGGGCAGAACGCGCAAGACGAAGACCAAGTATTGTACCAAGGAGGGTGCGGACCGTTGGGAATAGGTCGTATATCCGCTGGTAGCTACCCGCCCAGCCAATGTATAGAGCTCCTGTCGAAGCTCCTCGCCGTCGCCCCGTGGAATAAGATGCAAGAAAGTTCGCCGATAATCGCGAGAGCCGTTCTATCGACGCCGTCGTCGCGGAGAACCCGGCCAACTCGCAGATTTAAGACGCCGGCGGCCGTCGATCTGGCTGCCCGTCCATTTCCTTCGATCTTCTAAACCCGAGGGTTTAATATCTTTCGCTGCTGGTAAACAAGATTATAGGAATGGCGCGAGGATCGCGGAATCTCAAGCGTTGCGATCGGGATTAGCCCTACATCTACTTTTCCTTGGTCTTCCGAGTCTTCCTGCATCTTTGCTGCCATTTTACTAGTTGTCTCACTCCTATCAGCTGTCAAAGCTAATTTTGACTGTATTCAAAGTTTAATATACCTGTAATAAAATGGACCCAGGTGAGCATTGTCGAACCCTTTGGTTGCTACTACTCAAAGTTGACCGAGCTTGTGATTGTCAAAATGTTTTTGACATCGCGTAGACGTAAAGTAAGAAGAGATAGGTGGAATTTGGCAATTGGCAGGAAATCGGTAACGCGGTGAAGTTGCAGATTCGTGGAAGCTTTTATCGCAGTTAGCTAGGCGGTAGATAGGACGTAAATCGGCAGGATCGAAAGACGAAGGGTGTTCCCAATGGCCGCGCGTCTATTTATGTGGGGCGACGATCTTGGTCGCGGTAGCTACAGGGGTGAAACTGGCGGACCGGGCTCGACTGGGCGGCCGCATGAATTGGCTATTAGTAGTTCGAAACAGTATGCTCTAATGGCGACCTGTTGGCCTTTGCTCGCGTCGTTGTGCCAGCCCACCCGCCCTTGCTCGTCCTTCATTAGCGCCAGTCCTTGCGTTTCAACCATTCCCTACCATCAAGCTGCGCGACGTGGCTTAGGTGAGTGGATGCCGCCGACTAAAAGCTGTCTTTACGATGACGAAATGGACGCGGCGCGTTGTTACGGTCCTCGTGACGCGCCGTGGAAAATGACTTCCTTCTGATAGCCTTGATGGTCCATTGTACTAATAACGCGAATTCTGACAGTCCAGGCTTTGTCACGGTTCCGGTCTCTGCTCTTGCGAACGCGAAGTTGGAAAATTCGCCGAGTGAAAGGTGAAATTGCAGCTGTTTCAGCTGCAGAAATTACCAGGTACAGGAAGCAGTTTGCAGGGTCTCGGGAACAACGATTTCCACGAATCCTTCGAGAATTTGATTTCCTTTTTTCCCGTGTTTCGTAGCGGCGGAAGATTTATTAGTTTATCAATTTACGTTTATCATTTTTCCGGCGTACGAATAGTTGCACGCGTTTCACCGATATTATCTGTAATTCCTATGCCAGAACGGCTCTTCCGTAATTCTCGCGAGGAATACTTGGGAAAAAACTCGTGCCGCCGCTCTGCAGCGGAGTAATTGTTAACCAAAGCGGAAGATTCCTTTGAAAAGAATGCAGGCAACTTTTTGACGCAACGGGAAATCGAGCAGGAACGCGAAGGATTTCTTCAAAGGGTTCCTCTTCGTCTCGGGACCTTTGTCCGTATCCTCTCCAGCGCTCGTCCAGCTATCGACTGTTTTAGCCGATGCTCTCTTTTTTCTTTGACTCGTTCCTTGAAAGAAAACGGCAGACTGGAATGCTTTGCTTAAACGAAAATCCGTTCTCACTTTAGGCTCTCGCCGGGATTAAAACGAGACGCTTCGTTCCTTCGCGGAGCAACCAATTCGAAGAAACGGGAACTCGGCTCGTCGTCTAAACGTTAATTTCATCTATATCCGAATAAAACGTAGTCGATCGAAGTCGAGGTTGAATAAAATCGGCGGGAAACGTGGGTACGATTCGATCCCGCGTGTTCTTCGAGAACACTCTCCCAGCAATGGATTTCCCCAGGAATTCCTATTTGGTCCCGCGATATTTTCGCGAGGCGCCCTACTCGCCTCTATCCGAAGCATTTTACCGGGATGAAAGCGTTTCATTGGTCGTTCGCCGTCGTCCCGTGGAATAGGTCGTTCCGCGACAGAATCCAAAATCCTAGCGTTTCCGTCGTGGGTCTGGCACTCCTTAAATCGAAGCGATGTCTAGGAGGTCTCGGTAGCGCCACCCTACGCCAACGGCAGCCATCTCCGTCGCCCGGACGGAGCCTTTACAATACGTCCTGAGCAGCCAGCTACCCTTTCTCTTAACGTCCAAAGTTTTCAAAGTACGACGTTCAATGGGGGCCGTCGTATATATGGCTAGCGCACCCCTCGCACCACCGTCCTACGTTCCTGCTCTCCTTTTTCTTCGTCCTGGCCAAGCTCTCTGCCGTCCTCTGAGGCTGACGCGCTTTGTGAAACGCGACGAGATAACGCAGGCTACTGGTCCCTCAACCGAGAACAGACCAAAACAACTTTATTCGACCGTTACGGGCCGGTAGAGATTATTTAATCTGATTACCGCACGCGGGTCGCTGTTTTATACGTATTCCGAGAATCAGATCTCTTTAGGTGCATATACCTCTGACGTATTCTTTTACACGCGTCTGCGAAATATTCACGGGCGAAAAATATATTTCTTGTATCAATTTTTCCCCTTCTGAACTGGGGATGCAGGAGCTCATACGATAATAGCCTAATAGATCAACTATGACCGTTAACACACAGGTGAAACAAATTCTCCCATTTCGGTTCCTCTAAACCTCGCAAAGTTCTTGCAACGATACGGAATACTCGCGCCATTTCTTGGCAAACCGAGCGCAGGGTGTACCCAGAGCAGGCCGGGTAGCGGTTGTTGCAGTCGTCTTGCACAGTTGCCTTTCAATCTCGTCTGAGAC
This sequence comes from Eufriesea mexicana, assembly GCF_001483705.2. Classification (NCBI taxonomy): domain Eukaryota; kingdom Metazoa; phylum Arthropoda; class Insecta; order Hymenoptera; family Apidae; genus Eufriesea; species Eufriesea mexicana. The sequence goes on from NW_016907978.1 coordinate 218,392, forward strand.
ATCGACGATAGAGCAGGGAAGGAGCGCGAGGAAGAGTGGGCAAGGCAGGTGGAAAGAGAGAAACGGAGAGACCAGTGGTCGAAGAGGACTTCGGGGCGCGATACGGTCGCAGAGAGAGATACGGTGGGACGGGTGTTCCCTTGCTAGTTGCCTGGCTGGTCGTCCTTTGTTGACGGTCTCCGCCGTTCCACGGAAACAGTCGCCAGGAAGCGAGCTAGCGCAACGACGAGGACGCCCACCACCGTGACGTCATACACCACTGACTTCATCTCGTTATGTTACGTTCGCCGACGAGACGTCGGATGCAGGAAGCCTACCGTTTCTCTCTCTTCCACCCCGTGTCGACGACGCGCTCGTCGTTTTCATCCCTCTCCCTTCCGTCCGTCTCTCTCGCCCCTTTGCCTGACCCTCTTCGTCGCCCAACTGTTCTCCAGCCGTTCAACCCGTTACCTCTTGGGCGGCCCGCATGGCGGCCTCGAAAAGCCACAAGCCTTTCGGGAAGACAGATACCGGGGATCGATAGTGCTTGAAGGCGAGTGGAAAAGTCGTCGTGGGGACAGGGTGGCCGCTTATGGCCTGATCTTGGTCGCTTGCAAGTACTTGGTCAGGTGTTGGAAGAGGATGATAGACAGTAGGATTGCGAATTTTTTCAGGGTGAGTTTGTACAAACGTCTCGCGGAAAATTTTAAGGATTTCGTTTGCTTACGATATTTTCGAGATAATTCTGGCACTGCGAAGTACATTTATAGATGACAGGAGATATTGTCATTTAAAGTTCCCAATATCTACTCTTTCATTCATGTTTTATCACATTATCACAGTATATTTCCATCAACTGAACTTCAGCTAGAATTAAATGAAACCTGGTGTCATTTTACAGTGGAATAATCTGCGAGTGTTGGTTTTACATGTGTGAATGCGAATGAGGTAGAATAAATGAAATGGAATAAATGTGCGAGTACAGATGTGCGAGTATGAATGATGTTTGAAAAAATGTTTAGAAGAATGTGCTAGAATAAAACGGTTATGTGAGAATCGTCAAAGGGGAAACATGAGTATGTAACAGCTAATAAGAGTGAGAGAAGGAGAGATAAATTTTCTAGATAGTTTCAATCGTATTTTTGTTTAAAATAGTTTATTGCGAGTCGTTTTCATTATTTAAATATTTTTATCTAAATATATTAATCTATTGTTAAAAGACGTAGAAGATATTGGTATCCATTTCTATCCACAAGATCAGGTATTGATCATCAACTCGAAAGTGATCTCTCGTGGTCTCTGGCTGGTCCCAAAGAAGAGACACAGGCCCAACCCCTCGAAAGGGGTAGAAATCGAAAATTTCATTAATTTTAATTAACAACTGTTTGTAATATCTACTTCAGCCACGATAAAATTATAAATCTAAAATTTCATTATCGTCAAAGAGGAGACATGGGTATGTAACAGCTAATAAGAGTGAGAGAGATTTAAAATAGTTTATTGCGAGTTGTTTTCATTATTTAAATCTTTTTATCCAAATATACTAATGCGTTGATTATTAAAAAGCGTAGAAAATATTGGTGTCAATTTTTATCCACATAATTGAGACTTATTTACATTGTTGGGAAGATCAGCAATTTTTTTGTCCTTGTCTATCCATCATTTGCATAGACAGGAGGTTAAAATGTTTCTGTAATCTACAAAAATCTTCGATATTCGCGTCTCTCCACTCGTCCACGTAAACACTGGTTATCCAAACGGCGAGAGCACACGGGTCTCGAGGAACAAGCCCGAGATCACCTGAACGCTTCATTCGTCAGCCATATCCATCCAGGTTCCTACATCCACGTCTTTTTTCCCCGGCAGCTCGAAGGGCGGCACGAAATCCCGTTAGGACACGACAATAGAATAGTGTAACGAGCGGAAACGTTGATTTCGATTAGGGGTGCTGGTGGCGGTGAATCCTGGCGTGGGGTAAACGTAAGTAAGCAGGCATCCAAACACGCGTCTGAGGGACTCTCCGAGCAGCAGTCTGAGAGTGCTTCTTCGTTGTGTCGGCGGCGCCGTGAATTTATGGGGCCGTAACAGCGACAAGTGGTTCACAAGTCGCCGGTGGCATCACCGTTTGGCGCCCACCCCGAAAAGGGCTTTCTCGTTTCGCTCTCACCTCCCTTGCCCGGAACGAAATAAATTGGGTTTACCGTGGAAGAGGCGTCGTTGCTTCGCCAACGAGCCTCCGTCAGCCTCGCTGCTGTCGCTGCTGCGCAGATTTTCCGGTAACGTTGCTGATTTTACGCCCCCTGCGCGATGCCGTGTCACAGGGAGGATAATTATGCAGACTGCGAGAGCTACTTGCTTAGATTTCACGCGCGAATACGTCTGGTCTGTACCGTGGCCAGGCTTCTTCCGTCACTGCTTCGAGTTGGTTTCTCGTATTCGAATATTTAGGGGTGGATCGGCAGTGCTAGATTTGGCTTCGGGGTTACCTGTTTGGGGGTGCGTTGTTGGGGATGAACGATGATGTAGGATACCCTTTTGAGATTTAAATTTTGCACGGGAGGAAAGTTAATTTTTTAACGTGCATAGGGATCTGGTTTGTATTTGTCTATCTGCTCTTTCCAATTCGCAGAGAAATTTTACGTTCGATCGTTTCGTGGTACTAGGAAATAGCTGGCAATTTCGTTTGGACATGCGCATTCCGCGAATGTTTCATCCGTCGGTGATGTGGTTAAAAATCCAACGCGGTGTTTGTTAGTGTATTTAGAAGGAAGTGTCAGAAAATGGGGATTCACGCAATAACACCCGGTGATTCGATTCGAGGCCGCGTGGTGTGAAGGCGACAGCCAACGTTTCCTCTTTCTCTCTCTCTCTGCCCGCTCTCCCTCTCCCTCTGATCCTCTCGAGCACTTTGTAGGTCGTGCCTCCACCCCAGGCACCCCTTTCGAGAGCGACGGTTTAAAGCGTATTAATTAACCCTTTATTAGACCCGAGTGAAAACCACCGCTTTCGCGCTGGCGCGAGATGAGCCCGATTCAGGAGGCCAGCGCCGCGTCTGGATTGGGGTATCGTTCAGTATTTATGAAAAGCTTCCAGGATATTTTCCGCCGGATCGACCCTTCTCTTTTTCCTCCACGCTCGTCCGCTCGCGACAGATTCCAAGTCAGCGTTTTTCCACCATGGAATCGCGTCGACGTCGCGTCTTTACGTTTAACGACACTCGATAACTCTGATGGAATCTGTTCGTTGTTGTATCCTCAGCGCCGGAACAGTGGCGAGATAAGTTCACTAGCTCTGGTATTAATCGCGGTAAGAATTGCACGAGGATCTAACATTTTCTTCGCCATCTTGTGCCTTTGCTTGTAATAACCAAGTACATTCTCTCATTATCAATGACAATAGGATGTTCACCCAATTCCGCTACGAAATTTCCGCAAATGTAACTCGATGAGTCAGTTCCTACCTCTGTCTGATCAATGCCCGTTCGTACTACTTGTTCCGCTTATTCTACTTGTTTTATCGTCGCGTTCGATAATTACGTTACTTCGTTACGCGATCTCCGCCATTCTTTCCTCCACAAGTATGACGCTTAATTTCCCAGTGAAAACTCGTGACGTTTTTCGTTGGAAGCGTTTTCAACTCGTAACTCGATCGAGCCGCGTCGCGCTGCTCGACTTACGATCGCGCCTCGAGCCACGGGGAAGGGGTGCAGGAAAAGAAGGAGAAAAGACGTACAATACGGTAGGATCTGAGAGGGAAAGAGAGCCGTTTGTCTGTCGAATGGTCCACATATATCGCTCGTAACGCTGCTCGGTCTCTTGCAAGGGGCGAGTGTGCTCAATTTGCCACGTCGAGGGTCGCAGGACCCGGTGTACCTAGCAGAACGTGAAGGAAGGGGATGGCGGAGACTCGTGGAGGGTGCACGGGTCCCTCAGAGGGACGTAGGACGAGCCAGGAGATGTAGGGCCTCGGGTGGCACGATGTACGATGGGATCGAGATGAGATTGTCCCGCTAGAATCGCTCCTTTTCGCTCTTTCGCCCGGTCGCTACCCCTTGTCTTCTCCCCGGCTGCTCGCGAAACTACCCTTTACTCTTAACAGTCCTTCTTCTTCGATAAACTCTTTACAGGTTACGGGACTTGGATGTCCCGCTATTCCCGGTTATATGGCCCCATCCACTGTCTCCCTGCCAGTATTTGAATACAGCGTAATAGGCGCTGTCTCACGCCGCCACTGTGATACTCCATGAGTTGTAACATCGTGGCATTGTCACTGCAGAGAAGAATAGCAGGGATACGATAATGTCGCGTGGTTTCGTATCGAGAATTTTATTGGAAATTGTAGCTAATATTCTTCTGATATTACGTTTGAGGATATTAGGGTAGAACAATACGTCTGATGTTCTTCCATTTCTCTCTCGACATTTTTCCCCCTTTACAATATCCCTCGATTCCTCGTATAATCCTATTTTTGCTTCAAAATTTTTCAAATCTTGCCTCGAAGATCCCATTTAAAATTTCCCATTTTCCATTTTCCATTTTCCTCGACGCGTTTCGATTCGACGTGGAGTCCCATATTCGCTGAAAACATCCGCCCCGGGAAGGGGTGCAACAGGGGAACGCGTAGCGACGCCCGACGCGCACTCACGACGCCGTGGATCGCCATCACGAGCGCGGCTGGAAGACGCAACGTGCACTTGATAGCCTTATCCCGGGGCGAAGATGCGGCGGGCAGGGGCAGAGGATGATTTTCGAGCATAAACTCGGCTAACACGCAACGAGACGATCGGCCGGGGTGCGGGAGGGTGAAAGAGGCGGTGTCGAATGCCGAAGGGTTAGTTGAGGCACACGCGAAGACGTAGACAAGACGAAACAAGACGAGACAATGCGGATATTGGACCGGGGAAATATCGGGGCAAAGTAGAGTAGTTGTCAATACCGACGAAGAGGAGACGGCGAAGATGGCGCGAGGTAACGCGAGTAGACGAACTTTCAGGCCGAGGCAAAATCCTCGTTGGTTATCAGAGCCTTGTCGCAGCGGTAGATACGAGACTTCTACTTGGATGCCTGCTCATTACGAGCGGGATGAAGTGGCAGGCAACGCGATATCGGCTCGCGTTTGAGGCTCGGTTAATTGGTGACTGAGAGCTCGCCGAATAGATACGCTTGTAAAATTCTTGCCTCGAAGAACCTGCTTTTCCATTTCTCTCTGCGCTTTTCCTGTTTGTTTCGAACCGCTTGATCGATAGGGGATGGGAAAATAGGGAGAAATCGGTCCAGTGCGATTAGTCGAATTTTGATCAACCGCGGGGGCAGATTTCGTGTCTCGTTGGTGTTACGGATGCTTGGAATTATCCGGGAGCAAAGTAACTTGGTCGAGTTCCAAGTTTGGAAGTTCGGGTAGTTCAAAATTCCAAGTTCCTAGTTATAAGTCTGAAGTTATACGGAGTTCTAATGGTTTTATTGACAAGCTGAATCTTCGGCTGAGTTTCACTCGCGAGGTGAACGCGCGTGGTGATCCACGAAGTGCGACGATGAAAGTAATACCATGGTACTCGAGGAAAATAGAAAATGGCACGTGGAATAAAAATAAATTACATTCTCCCGCACTTTGGGAAATATTTTCTGCTCGAAATGCTGAAACGGTGATGGCGTAATCCGCGGTCTTCTCATTCGTGGAGCCGATGTCACGGAGGCTAGACGGCAATAACAGACACGGAGGATCGAGCGGAATCGCGTCAGACCCTCGCCGTTCCTCCGGATCGTGGATCGACTTTCGCGCCATGGGAAAAACGAAGGGGAAACTATGTTCCTGCAGCCGATGGAGGTATTCGTTGGACGTTTTGCGACGGGTTAGCCGGTCTTCTCGGCTGCACGAGCAAAAGTAGAACCTGTTTAATGGAGCTCGAGCCATTCTGGAAATTTGATCGGCGAGAACTGCCAGCGTACCCAACCGTTTCCTCCTTCCTTTCTCTACGACCTCCATTGAACGTTAGGAATCTGCAGAGCAGTTTAACGTGTACTTTCCTTTCCTAAATATGATCTCAAATCTGGAAAATTGGAAAATGAGGGATATTATCGTGAAAATGAACGCGAGATAATATTTCGGGTGTTTTCGAGGGTTTATTTAATTGTTTAATCGATAGCTTCGCGGGATGGAAACTCCTTGGCAGCCATTTTTCGTCACGTTCGTCGCTTCCGGGCGATAAAATGGCGAGGGGTGGCGCTGACGTAACGCTAGGAATGCGAAAGAGGGATCAGCGATAAGTGGTGGCCCCGTGTCGGTAGTTCTCGAAATTTACTGTCCCCCTGACCGGTCATCGCGAGATGTAACGCTTTCTGTTTGCATGCAAAGCACCGCCAGTCGATTGACCATGGACGACGGCCCGCCATTGTGGAAACGTACGCGAACGCATACGTCGCTACGTGCTCCTTTTTGCCTGCAGACCGATACGAACTTAGCCAGGAAGTGACATGCTTGCGAAATGGGGTGAAAATTCTGTAGCGGGAAAAAGGCAGGCAAGAACGTTTTATATATGCGTGTGTATAGATGGTTATATATATAGAAACGCGTTCCTGGGCTGGAACAAAACGAACGGCATTGTCGCGCGGACGCGTACAGAAATATCACTGGTCGGTTGACGTCTTCTTGATAGAAAATCCTCGTTCCAGTTCCGATAATTTGAATAAATTACTCGCGACGTAGTCGTCGTTCGTAACTGAACGTGGACAGCTCTCGGCAGGTTCTTTCGTCTATGTGCAGGATTAAATCGAGGAAGAATGATTTATAAATCGATATAACAAAAGTTCTAATCGCGAATCGAAAAACAAAATCGGCCTTAATTTCTACTTTGATATAATAATTATCATTCGTGTCACAAGATTTTCGAAGCAATTCTTAAAATTTTAAGTATATTGCAGGTATATTTAATTTAATACTTAGCTCCTGGCTTCGTATCGTTTTGCAAAATAGTTTCCAATAGTAGCTATACCTTGTATTAATTTAATTCGGAAAAATCCGATTTTGAAAGAAAATTTTCCTCGTCGCGGATATATATTCGAAGCAGGGCCTCGAATTTTTCGACTACGAGGAAGTTTTCAATATGATACCGAACTATTTCGTATCCCCTCGACATATGTGCGCGGTGGAAAATTTAACGACATCTCGTGCACGTCGAGGAGTCGGAGGAAATGAAATAAAGGTAAAAAACGCGAGTAGGAAGAGGCAGTCTTCGGACATGGGGTCACGGCTGGCTTGTTTGCACGCCCATTCTCTGCATGGCCATCCTTGACCGTGGCTGTCCAGGGTGGGCCGGTCAGAAGAGGACCCTCCGTGGCCATTACTTGGATGGCAAACACACTTGGACCGTCGGTTTGTCCTTCCATCCCGGCCGCATATAGCGGCCCGACCCCTGTGTATCGGCATGAGATTTCTATTTAAATGAGAATCCATTAGAATCTCAAGGCGGACCGAGCAGAACGATGCCTCGAAAAGTTTCCTCCTACCGGATACTAATCAGCGTTTCCTGCATAATAGTGCGCCCCACCCGAATTCTTAAGAAGCTAAAGATCTTGGCTCGTGCGCGTATATATCGCTGATCTGGCAATGTCTACGGAAAATCATATTTCTCTAGCAGTAGCAAGAAAATTTCCCGTAGTATACGTTGCTAGATTCGTACAGGAGTCTCTTAATACAACGATCATTGTCGTTGCGTAACCGTAACGTGGATAATATAGAATAAAATAGACGACAGATGGAGATCTTCGTTTGGTTTAAAATAATTGTTGGGTTCATAGAATCTAGGGTTATTTCAATCTGAGATTAACTTCATAAAGGTAGATAGAAATATCTGCCAGACTCTCACCATTTTTTAATTTCAGCAAAGAATTGTTTAATTTGACGAAATACTCGGATCTTCGTGTACCGTAATTAGTAACTGTTAATTAAGCAGCGACCATCATTGTTTTGCTTGCTACTAGATGGATTCCGACTTCAAGGAGGTTCGAGGACTTGCGAGAAAGTCCTCGGAAAATCTCCGTTTCCTATACATATAACTTCCACACCTTCCAATAGTATCCTCTTCTAAGGCAGGCTAGGGTAGCCTTACTGATAAGTCATAACTATATATATATATATAGTTATATACAAATAATCCTCGGTTAACACCTATTACACGTCGTCAGGGAAGACTTTATCCTCGCCATTTTCGCTGTCCTAAAATTCCAAGAATCCTCTTCTTCCTTCCCTTACCAACAAAAGCACCGAAGGAGACAACACGCGGTCCCTCGCGCACCCCTTAGGCTAGCTTCCGCTAATGTATTCATAATCGTGCGTGCGGTCGAGCACAGGTTCCCATCGAAATCTCCTCGGCTGGCACGCGCCTTAATCGTCGTTAATGATAACACAAGTGTCCCGGCCCCGCGTAGAATTTCCAGCAGCGCGCATTCAAAGCTCTCCTCGGTCTGGATAAACCAACATGCGTGGATGGGATTGCGAGTCTTGAGTGGCTAACGGCGGAAGACGGGCGTGTAGCAGCGCTCATCCTGCATGCCCATGTCGCGAGGGGCTTGGACCTATTTACGTGCATTGGCAACCATCATTAAGAGAGAGCGTGCACGGGAGAACGGGAGGGAAGACGCAGAAATGACAAAGCCGCTCGTTAGGCCCTCCGAGGGTCCTCACAAGCAGCGCCAAGGGTGAGAACGTGCTTAGGCCTCGATCCGTCCCTTCGACCTACGCTTTTCTCCACTCCATCCGTGTCTCCTGCTCTGACCTCTTCTCCATTGCGTCCTCTCCAACACCCTTTTCGCGATGGTCACTCGCTGGACTCGAGAAGCGTGCAACTTTCATCAGCGATGGATCCCGTGATTCGCCATTCCGCGATTTTGATAACCTCTGTAATTCTTTGCTACGAATATCGGTGTCGTTGATAATCTAGTCATTTCTGGTGGCTAAACGCTACTATGCTTCCTTTCTTCTGAAGCATCGATCTCTTCCTGTCGTTTGCAAGTATCGTTAAGGAATCTCGTTGTATTCAGTAACACGTGGCGCAGGTTGGTACCAGGCGATGGTATCGGTGGTGCGTTATTCGTTATTGCTAGACCCGGCTGTTGAAGCATCGTTAGAGCTGAAAGCCGCGAAGTCGTAGGAAGTGAGTTACTGCGCCATTGGCAATTACGCGTTGACAACATCCGTCTAATGGTGCTTCGCTCGTAAACGCTCGGTCGTCTTGCCGCTTCTCCTCTTTCGCCACGGCTTCCGCATCTTTGCTCGTAAGAGCATCATATTCGCTGGTAACGCGGGTTATGCTTCTCCGCGGCGTGATATAGTGTTTTACAAATTGTGCCGTGCCTGGGCGTCACGTAGTCGAGGGTAGAATAAGCTAGACGTGTCTCTGAATCCTGCCAGCTGCGTGGAATTATTGTCTGTTTTCATCATTGTACAGGCACCCTGTGCTTTGCATCCTAAACCGGTGACCATCCTGCATCCTGTAAAATATATCCCCAAATATATCCTATGAACTAGATCCACGTTGCTAAAATTGTATCGATATCTGTATTCTTTCGAGCATACTTTCAAATGTTGACAGATTCTTGGCTCGTGTCAGAAATGAATAGAATTATTTCAAAACGAGTAAAAATTATATATTACCCAAAAAGTCTTTGACCATAGACACGAGAGCATAGCGAAACCCTTAATCCAGGACACAGTTTCACGAAAGTCATTCCCTCGTTATTAATCCCGGGATTCCCGCACGATACCACCCCCTGGCACCTGGAGTGTTCGCAGAAGCTGGGCAAATGAGGCGCAGACGGTGGCCGACGATAGGTCGTGGAGTCGGTCTCGGAGAGAAGTCGTGGTGCACGTCGTGGGAGTTGGCAATCAGTCAGGGTGACAGTTTTGCCAGCCTAGGTGACCCAGGGCGTCTGGGGTGCGTTCCATCACTTTCTGTCCGTGATGTATGCATGAGGTCGCGACCGGTAGCAATCGCGGTACACGCGGCCCCCAAGTAGCCAACTCCTCCGCCTTCCGCCTTCCCATTTCCCTATGAATATATGAATCGAACTCGCACGGAGTTATATGGACACACGCGAACTGTTGGGTAGGTACTCCTGGGGCGCGGTGGTCATACGTTAGCGTCGCGAGACGCTCGCGTCCCGGTTTCATCCCCTGGCGCTAATATCACCGCGAATGTATCACGGTGTTCTCGTTTGGTCTACCTGGTGCATTTTGTCTCGCTCTGGAGAGAGTAATTCGGACAGCGATGGAGTAGTCTGAATTATTTTATTTCATCCCGCGAGCAAGCGAAGGGTGGGTAAGGTGTCAGGTTGGATTCGTTACGGTGCTGAAGTTTGGATACAGAATGGCCTGTGAGGGTCCGTTGTAACGCGTTAAAAATTTACGTGAACGTTTGGCAGAGAGTAGGCGAAGAATTTAAAAGGTTCAACGCGGAACGAGAAAATGGCGGATACAGGGATAACATTATCATAAAAGGCATTAATTACGACAAGAGACTCTGATACTTCCGATTTCGCGGTAACCACGCTGAACAGAGTTTGTATCGGTCTTAGAGCCTAGGTCCTATCTAGTGTCCCTTTGGGCTCAGCAAAGGGCCCAAGTCCAAAACCCAAAGGCTTAACGAGTTGCGCGCACTTCGTGGAAGGCAAGTCAGCTCACGATGTTACAGGGTGGTAATGGAGTTAATTGCCGGCAGCGGACGAAACCAGGGGCTTACAACTTGAGATACCCCGTGCACCTGATACCAACAAATTGCTTGGTTCTTACATTACAACGTGATCCAGCACGAGTCTTCCCTCTGTGCTTCTCGTAGCATCTTTAATCCCGCCTGTAGGTGTGTACGAGAGAGATCGTGGTTGAACTCGTGTTAATAAACGTCGGTTCAGAACGAGATTTTCTTCTCGACTATAACTATCGCCGATAGGGTGAAGTTTTTCCATTGAGAACGTATTCGTTGCCTCGAAGTTATAGCTTCGAGTGTCTTCGCTGAAGTAGGTTAAAATTGATTAAAGATATATATAGTAGATTATACCGGTGAATATCTTCTACGAGTTATCATTATTTCAGTAATTCTCATTCGTCTATGGTCTATTTAGGTAGATGTTATAGGTCCTTTCTGGTGTTATATAACAGTTGTAGAAAAATTCTGTAGACTTTCCTGTCTTCTGCTATTTGGCACGTCCGACATTGAAATAATTGCGAAATTACCGGGAATAAAATGACAAAGTGCACGATATCCGTTCGCATAGTTATCGTTCGCCAGAGATAGCAAGTTGCCTCGTCGACATCGCGTCTCTGGCGAAGTTGCGGTACGCGTTATCCGCGTAACTGAACGTCGAGGAGAGGACGGCTCGCGAAATAGGATAATACCTCGGTCAGGACCTTCCAGCGGCGTTGTCGAGGGACGACGACTAGCGCAACACAGAAAAGACATTAGCCAGCGTCGTGAAAGGCGGCCGTGAGGGGCCAACGGGGTTGCTGTTGCGTTTGCAGGCGTTGGGGATGATGGGATGATGGCGTAGCCGCGTTGAAGTGGCCTTCAGCCGAGCAAAATTACGACTGCATACGAATATGCATTCGCGTATCACGCCCTCGTTCTGGGGTATGATTTCGTCACTTCGTGCAAGTTGTCACGAACACGGCGCGATGGCGCGTTATGAGCAATATGCATGGCTTTAAATGCGTGCAAATGGAAACTGTGTACATCGGCTTCTATGATAGTGAAAATCCGTGTAGTATTTTTATAATATCCATCTCTGATTTTAATATCCTCTGGTTGAGTAAAGGAATATTTTTTGATAATATTATCAAAATGACTGGTCCCAGAATTTTCCTTTTTGCAATCACCGAACACATACGCCTGCTTTAAGAAAGAACTGTAATCGATATATTCACTCGTATTCATCGTACCGCTGAAATTACTATAATCTGTGCACGTTATAGTTAGGTACCCGTTAAAGATCGGTAGTTCTAGTGTTAAAGAAGTAGGATAATTATCACTGGAAGCAGACATGTCGTATTATTTGTAATTTTGGAATTACTTTTTGAAAGAAATTTCCTGAAAATATCGTTGATACGACGCGAGCATAATCTGTGCACGTTATAGTTAGGTACCCATTAAAGATCGGTAGTTCTAGTGTTAAAGAAGTAGGATAATTATCACTGGAAGCAGACATGTCGTATTATTTGTAATTTTGGAATTATTTTTTGAAAGTAATTTTCTGAAAATATCGTTGATACGATGTCTAACATGTGATAGATACCATGACGCGAGCATCCATATGCATAGATGAATCTTCCAGCAATAAGTCGCGGTTATTAAATTAAGCGATGCATTGTTTGGAACAACGCTCATTTTCGGCGAAAATATTACGTTAATTACCTCGGCTGAGTAGCCGTCGCGTCCAGTAATTAATGTCATCGGTTCCTGTCGTTCAATTAAAAACCAATTTCGCAGGGTCCACTTAATTGGCCGGTTTCCATCGCGCCGCTAGATATTGCTCCACCGCCTATACGCCCTTTTGTCTCGTCGCATCGTCTTATCGGGAACGCCTAGAATTAATCGTGTATCAGGCTCAAGGCTCACGTACGGGCACCGGTTTAATCGAAGGGAGAAGATTAATTAAATTATATGCTGCTCGCGAAGTTGATTCCTTCCTTTAAATTGCAAATTTCCCTGCTACCGATTAATTAATCAGCCGATGCGTGAAGCTGCGTGAAACCTAATGGCGGGATCAATGAGACGTTGAGGGTTTAATAAATTTCTCTTTGAGAAATCCCCAATAAATTTCCTCTTTCCTACAGGCATGTCGATGCTCTAAATTTTTCATTTTTCGTCGTTACTCATGATCTTGCATGGGCTGACGACTGAAATATAATATTATATAGATTAATCTAGCATTAATCCTATGCTGGCAGAGATCTGCGCGTCTAATAAATGACTCCTTTTTAATAACAAAACAAATTTATTTACACTAAAATATTACACTAAATTTCTCTCAACTCTGACTCGCAAACACACCAACTCTCTACTCGCTACGTCTCGACTGCATTCATTCTACCTCACCTTTGCACCCTTATTTAAAGTCTAACACTCTCTTTTCATACACAAGCTCTCTTCGTTGATCACTCATTTCTCGAACACTTTCCTAGACTTTCGTTCATTGCTTACACTCGACCAGGTCATACGTATCTCATCCATGCAATTCTTACACCTGGTCATCCGTCCATCTGCATGCACTCCAGGTGATACACTAAACACGTAAGTCGAACCCGATATCACTCTTACTACTGTTCTCTTTGCTAGAATCCTTCCCAATTCGTAATACCGCAATATTCTCAAATTTCATTCGTCGCTCTTTCTTCTCTTAAATTTTCTTTTCTCAAATTTTTCTCTTTTTTTCCTCTTCTCGCGTGAAAAGTTTCCAAGATTGTATGAAACGTTTCTCATCAGATATATACCGTTGTACCTTCCTTATCCCGATGCAGCAGTCGCGAGCTCTCGTGTCGCAGAAATTTACAGAATCGTAGCAAGAGTAGAAACAACGTTCAGCCAACAATCAATTAAAAGTCCGCACTGTGGACCCGTGCAAATCCAACCTTTCCGGATCGAGGGCTTTCGAAACGAAATAATAGTTGGAGAGATCGGATCTTGACTTTTGAACGAACTGCGGAGGGAACGAGAAAGAGAGAGAGTGAGCGAGAGAGAGAGAGAGAGAAACCCGAAGGGAATGAAAGAGAGAGAGCTTTGCGTGGCGGCGGTCGAATCTGTTGGAAATCGTAATCGGTACGAGTGGCGGAACCTCTGACCGCTGGAAAATCCAGCCGCTCTCATTAGCATTTAATGCCGACGAAACTTTCGGCTATAATGGCTCGTGTGTGCGGCCTGACGAATGCTCGAATTAGAGGCGAGAGGGCTGGCAAGAGTTGGCGGTAAGAGCGGGCTTTTCGAGGAGCCAGATCGGAGGCGAACCCAAAGAGACCATGGCCGAACGACGTGTTCCTGCTTGAAAATGCTCTCCGGCCCTCAAGCTGATTAAATTCTTCCGACCGTGATTACCGAATCCCCGCGTTGCAGACGCGTGAATTGCCTTGTGCAGTTATTAAATCGTTTTGCGCCCTGTTCGATACTCATCGTGTTCGCTCGGTTTACTTTCCAATCATTTTCGTTGTCCTTGCTCTCCGCGAGTCAGGTGTAAGTTGGGTATAATAATGTAGGGA
>NW_016907978.1:232676-248203 GCF_001483705.2 Eufriesea mexicana
GTAGGGAAAAATAGAATTGACACAAAGATAGAAATAACTGGAACGTTTATTTGTCCTGAATAATACAATTATGCGACGAGGAAGGACAACCAACGACTGACTCGACCAGAACGGTCGTGTCGGGACAGAAGCCGAAAATCAAAAGAAAAATGCATCGCCTCTTTCACACTTGGCACTCACTCGCCGACATATGCACACACACACACATACACATGTCGTTGCCTTCCAACAAATAATACAACCCTAAATTAGATTTTTATTACAGATAGGTAGTCTAAATGTTGTCATTGAAGTCTTCCCCTCGTGGTATCGCGAGTAGCAATTGGCTACAGTCAGTGGTATCGGGGATTAGAGGGAGTTCAAAATTATCAGAAGTATCGAATAGTATACGATATACTCTAAGATATTCTAGATCTACTCGTTGATCGACGAAAATTTGAAAAAATTAACGAAACAAACAAACAACGCCACGTTTCTGTATTTTCCTCGTACTGTTTCTTCAGTCGCGAAATTTTGCTTGGCTTGCAGCGTTAACTCGGGGAGCATGGGAAACGGGAACGCGATATAAAAGTGCGTGTAACACGGGAAAAAGAGGATTTGCCGCGGTAAATTAACGCAGAGCGAGGTCGGAACGAGCGCGAGCGCGGATTCGAGGAACTTGGTTGAACCGTGGACTCATCCTGTCAGCTGGTATTTCGTTATTATCCGCGTAAAAGTTAATATCCGGGGTACGCGTGTATGTAAAAACTTGCCTGCCTCGGAAGTTAATATACTTTTAATTTTTATTTTCGCACGTAGCCAGTCGCTGGAACGTCGACGCCGACGTCGAGGCAGAGGACGAGGACGAAGACGAGGACGAGACACGCGTTGCGAAGCGGTGCGCGCTCGTCAGCGGCGTAGAACTTTAAATTCTCGTGCCGCCTCGCTTAATCCGCGGCTTAAAGAGCTTAACCCCACGAATATCTCGTCAGAGCTTCCCCCAGACCGACGACGTCGGTCCGCGGTGCCAGAGAGCAGGTTTATTAGCGCACGGATTTCGGAATTCTTTTCATCCCCGGCTGGGACACGAAGCCTCCCACGCCGTTTACATAAGCGAGTTCTCCGGATTGCCTTTTTGATATGTAGATAAGGGGTGGTGCCGCTTTTACGCCGTTTACGCCCCCACCGCGGAGTAAAGAGAGGCCAGGCCGTCGTGCTGCGCTTCCACGATAGTCCGCGTTGCTCCTCGAGTTCTTGGTCCTTGTGGAATCTCGCGTTTCCCGGAAACGACTGTGTCTTGGGTAGCTTTGGAGGTTCACGTTGATAAGAAATAAATTCAAGACGGATTTTTGGCAAATTTACTTGCAGCACGCGTGTTTTGGTTCGACAGGTTACAACGGGGGTGAGTGTCAACGCGGTGTATTTAAATACATAGAGATGTGGATTGGCAGAATATACGGATGCTAGATTGTACAATATATTTATTCGAGGTAAAACGAAATTCAAAGTAAAGTACTTTTACGATTAATAAAAATTGCATTCACTCCTTTTACACTGCTGTTCTCTTCTATTGTATGGCTGTACTACTGCACAGTAGTCTTCCACTGTTCTTCTATATCACTGCTCGACTCTATAATTGTTCTTGCTTCTTGGTTCAGTTGCTTTCTATTCGTTCATGGATACTATATATTTCTACAACACGTTCCGAAAATTTCACGTACATTTTGGGAACTCATTCGCTTTTTTCGCATAATTATCCGCTCCATCCTTTCGCCATTCGCACCGATAATTGTTCAATCTATGAATCAGAGTCAATATCGTATCGGAAAAAATACTTTTATTACTCCTTCTTCAATATTCGAATTTCACAGTAGACGACGCGATTATTATATTTCGGCGAGTAGAACTGAAATTCTTATAGTAGAATACGAAAATAGGATTGGAAGTGTTTTTAAAATAATTTAAGGGACTTAATTTAGGTTAGTAAGCAGATTATTATTAATTTGAGGGAAGATATTTGTTCAGATTTTCTGTAAAATCATTGTTCGTGACAGGTGTCTCTCTTAGAAGAGAGACCTCGCGCATAATGGAAATAGGAATGTAGTAAACAGATATTTCCTCCCCCTTTAATAGGTACCGTTTCGAGCACCTTCTACGAAATTCATAGTTGTTGGATGACGTTACCGATATCTGCATTTAGGATCAAGGTAAGAGAACTTGCTCGACGCGTTGGCACATTGATTTTCTCGAAGGAAATCGTAGGTTATAACGCGATAATCGACACGGTTCTGGCGCCGCACGTGAACGCCGCCGAAGCGGGCGGCCAAACAAGGCCGAGCAATTATGAACAAGGAGCATGACCAGGATAAACAAATTACACGCGAACGGTTTCTCGGTGGTGATTAGAGGTAAATCTTGTTAGGCAAGTTTCTGGCTAAGTTTCGCCTCGAAACAACTGCGCCCCGGAATAACGCGTGAAATTATCGTTACACGCGTTTTCTTCTTTTATTCCATCCTCGTGGACGACGAATTTCAAACATTCCCGTCGATTTGACTCGCGAGGTAAATCTTGTTAACATCGTGGAGATAAATTTGAAATACTTTGCGACGGAATTGTGAATCTACCTGTAATTTTCTAACGAAGAAATGGTCGAAGAAGAATCGAAAATTGTCGAACACGTGATATTGGATCGAAACGAAAAGCTCGATGAAAGGATAAATGATCGGCGTAGGTTTCCATCGGTGTAACGTTCTCGTGGGACCAAAGGGCGAAATCAGCTTCGACGTGGAAATGGAGGAAGCAAACGAACCGAGGAGGGACCAATCGTTTTCTTCGGGCTACGTTCTATCATTATTGGGCCGCTTCAGTCTGCTCGAAAGCCTTCATTTACTTCTATTATTTGAAATAAACAGATTTGGTTCGCATCAACTTCCCTTCAGGCGAAAACCACGTACGCCTTTCTTTAGCCTGTCCTCCATTTCCTGCAACTTTACCGTGCTTTCGCGTATTCCTTTTCTTATTCGTACTTTTGCAATATGGAGGCTTAAAAATATTAATTTAATTTCTCAAAAATTTTCCAAGCAACGAAAGGTTCCTATAGTACCTCCAACCCCTCAGAAAAGAAAATGGAAATAATATTAATATAGGAATCGAAGTGCATTTCACGGTTCTTCATAATCACGACGGGACTGAAATCAGTGAGATCAGAGCTGCAGCAGCCCGTTTGTCCTCGCAGTGGCCTTTTTCGGTTCATGCCAGGCAGAGATAGTTTTTGCGGGCAAATGGAAGCCGATTTCTGCGCGTTTCTGCAATTAGAACGGCAGTAAGCATCAAAGGCGACCCGCGTGGAAGACGCGAAATTTCATCGGAAGCCATGCGACGACTACGAGAGAAATACACGCGAGAGTAGGAGCGAAGGGTGCAAGGGAGAGCCGAAGCTACGGAAGAGGAGAGAGGAAGAGAAAGAGAGTGGAAAGGCAGCAATGAGAGCTAGTCGGTCCGAGTTTGCGAGTTCCAAGCCAAGGGGATTGCCGTATATTAAAGTACTTTTCGACTCCCCTTTCCTTTCTACGCCAATCCGTAGCCCCGGACCCCCAAACCTGCTCCTACTTCTCTTTTCTCCACGTTCTTCCTCTCTCGTCAGTCTCGTTGCCATTCGAATCGCGAGTAATCGTAAGCCCTGACTAAGCCTCTTGCGTATTTTGCACGTGATGTTCCTGCCTCGTCCGCGATTCGCTCTGTAAGCCTTGCCGCCAGCCTGGCAATAACTGGTTAATCGCAGTTAATCATAGTTTCCTTCTTTACGGATAAACCGTCTATTCTTCTCTGATCTCTTTCATCCTGGGCGTCTCGTGTTCCGATCGTATGGGAATCAGATCTCGAGAAATTGTCACTAACCGAGAGGATTTTTTCATAGATGACTCCACCTACTTGGACCCCCAGGGGGTTGATACAGGATTTTTGAGACCACGTGAAGATGTTTATATTTTGAATTTATGAATTTATTTTGGTATTTAAATAGGAATACAATTATAGGGATATATAGGGAAAATCTGGGTTTAAGAATTTTAGGAGGATATGATAATTCTGTGTTGGGAGAATTCGAATTTTGTAAAAATTATTTTGCAGTTGCAAATTTGAGATTCTTTGGGAGATTGGAATTTTTTGGAGAAAAAGTAGTAAAAATTTCCCAAACGCACGAATCGCCGATCCGTGAAGGTAGGAAACATTGGAGGGGGGTTCCTTTTGGTGCCATTAGTCATTAGCGATTCTAAAAGCACCCAGGGTGGAATATTACAGCAGTAGCCACGGCGGCTTTTACCATACTTTAGCTTTATGCGAGGCTCATTCATCAAAAGCCAACGAGTCCAATGGCTCCATGGGTGTACGTTGCTTAGCAATGGGTCCTACATCGCAGCAGGCTGTTTATGGTCCTCCGATATTAGATACTTTAGAAACAGACGATTTTTCTCTAGACTCGTTCATAGTCTCCAACGTTTTATTATACTTGCATTAAGCTCGCGAGAAATTATTACTCGTTATTAAATTTTCAACAAATAATAAATTTCAACCCTTTGAGCTCGACGATTTTTCGGCTGAAGAAGAATACGAGTTGAGAAATTTTCTGCTATAAGGCCGATGATATTTTTTGAGCAGTAAGTAAGAAATCGTTTAATAATTAACACGTAGAATTATTTAATTTCGATATCTCTCGTACTGTTACATTATTTCAAATTTGATATATTAACCCTTTCGACTCGAAGATTTCTTCGTTGTGAAGATGAAATTCGAAGCTCTTAGATTTTTATAAGCTCATTGGTACTCTTTATGCTAAAATTAAACAAAGAAAATCGTGAATTTGCGTGAGAAAGGAACGAATAGAATAATTTTATTTGGATGTTCTTAATATAATTATCATTATCCATTATTGAAGTTATAGCATTGAAACAAACGTTGACTGAGAGTCACCTCTCGAGTGCAAAGGGTTAATTAATATTGAGCTTCGAAATTTTATCAAATGGCGACTGAAGCACGCCTCTCGAGTGCAAAGGGTTAAGTTTAATAATTATATTTTATTGCTAACAACTGTATTTAAAGAGTCAAATTCAACAGCTCAACCGTGATTGACACACCTTGGCTTAAAGTTGCCTAATTTAAAAACAAATCGTCAAAAGAAATAGGCAGTTTAATTTCCAATTTAAAGATCGTTTTATTTCATACTTGTTCTTCATCGGGACTAGGATTTCAACGATCACTTGATTCCTCTGCCAAGAATCTAAACCCCCTAATTTATTTTCACTCGTCTCCAATGGTCATCCCAATTTCACCGCGTGGTTTCTCGATATCGAGTATCGTCCTCGACGATGCGCACCCGAGCATTGATCTAGGCGAGCTGGTGGAGACGAAGAAAAGGTGAGAAGCTGTCAAGGCTGTCACGCGTGCAATGGACCATACAGTCGGCCCATTATCGGCGAGGGGCTCTGTGGAGAAATAATAAAAATGCCATTAGTGTCTCGACGTCCCAGGACGGTCGAACGATGTGAACGTTCACCCCACAGATTTCGACCGATATATATCTCTCATCCCCTTCGACCACTTTAACGTCTTTGTCACGGACTCTCCCGCTTGACGAGGTTAATCCTTCTTTCTGGCCTTCAGCCTTTCTCCGGCTCCTCGGTTTTCCTCCTTGGTCCACTAGCTGGGGCCGGACGATCTTAAAATCCGTTCACGAGCTGGAACGAAAATAATTGCATCGTGATTCTTCCGCTTTTTCCTCCAACCCTTCATCCCCTTCTTCCCCAACCACCCTTTCTTCCTGCCCTCCTTCATCCTTCTCGCGCTCGTTATTTCGATCACGGCCGTATCTCAGCGTCCTCCTCTCCTCGTGTCTTCCTTTCTCTAACTACGAGCGAGAGGGCATAAATCCTTCGGGATCGTCGCCGAAAAATAAGATAAAATCTCAGCCAGGCAGAGGAAGGAAAAAAGGCAAATTCCCGAATAAACACATCCGCGCCTCTTTATGGTGCCACTTTGCCGAGCCACCCCCGTGCCCGTGGCCTGTGTACCGTGCGCATTATTAACTCAACCACCGGAAAATGTCAACGCGGCGGGCTCCTTATCTCCTCGCTTTTCTTTATTTTACCACCAAACCCGCTTCCCTCCGCGGCATCCTTGCCTTGCCCCCTTCTGGCACGGGCCACGCGATTTTTATCTGCCAGCGAGTGCTGTTTCATTCATCGCTGGATCTGCCTAGCGATTCTCTCGGATCACAGAAGATTCTCTTCTTTCTCCAATGGAAGGGATAACCGATTACCCGCGAGGATAATCTTTACGAATATCGTGTGATATC
The DNA here is from genome assembly GCF_001483705.2 of Eufriesea mexicana. Lineage (NCBI taxonomy): Eukaryota > Metazoa > Arthropoda > Insecta > Hymenoptera > Apidae > Eufriesea > Eufriesea mexicana. The sequence goes on from NW_016907978.1 coordinate 239,006, forward strand.
TCTATTATTCAGAAACGACGGCATAAATACGCTTCGTTTGAAGATATTCGCGACTCTGGTTCCTCTTACGCAGGCACGTAAAAATGAAGTTCTCCTCGAGGAGTTTTACCCGATACTCTCGTCGACAGAAGCATCGAATGCCTTCTATCGCTCCTGAGAGCGTTTCCGTTTCCTCTGAGGATCCGGCAGCGAAGGAACGCCTCTGGGATCGGGTTTCCAAACGTTTTAATCGGCGTTTTTCTTTTGCCTGGCCCCGATTTCGCGATTCCCTCGTCCCCGGCGAGAGGAGAGGAGAGAGAGTCCTCTTGCAGAAAGGAGTTATCGCCGAAGGAAGCTACAGGCATCGGCGTGCTGCCGTGAAAAGGGGCTGGGGACGGTCGGCGGGGTTAAAACGACCCCCGCAGCCGAGGCTGAAGTCTGAAAGATAAGGTACCCCTCTTCTCTCTCTCGGCCTCCTAGATTATGGAATGGCACTTTAATTACACTAATGGGAGAACCAAATGTTAATTACAATTCGAAGTCTAAAAGAGAGACGATTCGCGGACTGCGAAGGAGAGAGTGAGATAGCTGGCCGGGAGGGGTGCGGCAAGGGGTGAGAGATAGGCGAGTGGACGGAGAAGGGACCAGATGAGATTTGCCTGCGTAAGAGGGTTCCCGTGATTAGTATTATTTAATTAAAAATGCCCGGTCTCATTATGGTCACCTCTAGTAAGGACCAGCTTAGCTGCGTGGGAAGCTGCTTATAAATTGGATTATCGGAACGCCGGAGATGGCGAGGAAGAATAAAGTCTCGCGATAAATCGTTCTGCGTACTGAATATACATGGTAAATATGGTATAGTAATTATTCTAAACAATCGTTCGTAATAACATAACGCTCCTGTAATCGGTATTCACCGTAGAATTTAATCTAGGTACATTGAGATTTCGTGAAAGGAATCCGTTTGAACCGTCCGAGATAAATAATTGAGATATTCGTGCTAAGAAATGTAAAATACTCTTCGAGTCTTCTCGAATATCCATAAGACTGAAGATACATCCCGAAACTATTACAATACCTAAGTGCTGTGGCCAACTTCGACGCAAAGTCAGTAGTCGAACCATGAACGAACTCTATTCGACGTGGAATTTAGAGAAGACAGTGGGAGCTAGGGAAAAACCTGTAACCAGTATCCACCGTAGAATATAATCTAGGTAAATTAAAATTTCGCGTGAGGAACTGTGGAACGATCGGATACCTTCTGAACGACAGACCAAATTTGTTTGAACAGCCCAAGATAAATTATAGAGATATTCGTATTCAAAAATATAAAATACTCTTTTGGATTTCTCGAACACCCATGAGATTGAAGATACATCACGAGGGTGGTATAATGCATAAGTGCAGTGGTAAACATCGACGCAAAGTTAAAAGCCAGTTCCCTAGTCAATAGCCGAACTATAAACTTTATTCGACGTGGAATTTAGAGAAGACAATCGGAGGGAGGGAATAATTGCACTTGGACTATCAACGCAAAGTCAGTAGTCGAACCATAAACTCTATCCGACGTGGAATTTAGAGAAGACAATCGGAGAGAGGGAATAATTGCACTTGGACTATCAACGCAAAGTCAGTAGTCGAACCATAAACTCTATCCGACGTGGAATTTAGAGTAGACAATCGGAGGAAGGGAATAATTGCACTTGGGCTATCAACGCAACGTCGGTAGTCAGTTCTCTAGTCAGTAGTCGAGCCATAAACTCTGTCCGACGTGGAATTTGGAGAAGACAATCGGAGGGCGGAAAAAATTGGTGACCGAGAGAGCGCTGTCGATAGCAGATCGATAGGAAGGTTGGGAAGGATATCAGACATTTTGGAAATCTCGTTTCCTGTGCCGATGGTGGAGGCGACGGCGTCGTAAGCGGAACGACGAGGAGCACGCGGCCGACGACTACGAGGACGGCCACGACGATGGGCTATCGACGCCGGGGTGGAGTCGAAGCGGCAGCCGGGTTTCAATTTAAAGTTGGACGAGCGTGTCGGGATTTCAATGTACAAAATGCGTATGCTAAACTTTTCGCACCCCTGTGGTAGCCGCCGCCCCTCCGTCCGTCTTCGAGTTCCCAAACACCCTTGACGCCTGAGCCGAACGCCGGACAGCGTCCGTGTCGACGTTTCGTCCGGGAAAAATCAGCAAGTCTGATGCATCGTCAAGTTGGAAAGGGTGCGCAAGTAGAACGTCGCTCCCGCTGGACACGTTGGTGCTCGCGGGACGAATGTCCCGTCGAACACTTTGAAGTCGCTGCCCCCAAAGGACAAATTACTTTTTTGAAGCCGTCACACGGAGGCCTTAACGCCATCGGCTCGGTCTGAGGACCCTAATGATCGAAGGTGACGCATATCGATGGGTAGGCTGGAAACAACCGTGTGAAGGAACTTTCTAATGTCTCTCTCACCTCGTCGCCAACTTTCCTCGCCTCTTGTCGTACGCACGAGCGTGAAAGCCATTTGCATCCGATCCTTGGTACCGGCTTTGTCTCTCTCGCGATTTACACTGTCAGGGATGATGCCTGGTGTTCGTTGCATCGTTAACTAGACGCTGGGAGGTGTGACTTCTTATACCTGGATTCAAAATTCGTTTCCCTTTTCGTCGGGTACGAACCTTCCTAACCGTCTCTGAGAGATCCACGGATCCTAATCATGGTCTTCCTCTTGTATTCGACCGATGGCATGGTTTCGACGCGAATCTAACTTCGACAATGCGTTCAGATGGAACGTCGCGCCGCGTACGATTGCCGTGAGACGAAAGACGAGAAGGACGGACGCGAAAAGGGAGGAAAAAATAGGAAAGCAACGGAACGAGGATGCTCTGGCGGCCAAGCGATCGCGGATGGCGAGAAGTTTCGCCCCAGGAGTTGGATTACCGCGTGGCTTCGGTCGGATTTGAAAATCGTGGGGTCTCGACGGCTGCCGGGCGAGGCTGGCGCGTGATTGATTTTGCATACGACACGGATTGGACAGGTTTGAGAAATTGGACTGGCTTTCTGGCTGGTTTGGCCTCTCTGCCCTCCTTGGCTTCTCCCTTACCGAACCCCTGCCACGTTCTTTTCTATATCGCGGAGTGTCTATATGCCTGGACGGTTATATCCACGCGTACACCAGCTCGCGTGTACGTCGATGTAACTGTATATGCTTAGCGGATCCAGCAGTGTCTACCCGCGAGAGACGGGGAAGGGTTCCCTCTCGTATCTCTGGCGGGAAACGTCGAAGGGGATTGGCCTCGAACGAGCGATTTGTGCGATCTTCGAGGACGTATTTATGAGCGTTCCAGGCCCGCTTCTTCCACTTTCATATCGGCCAGTCTGACGTAACTTACGGCGTGCAAAATGGAAACGCGACGCCCAACACGAGTCGTGATCCTGCCTTCGAGAGGCTGGATAGCAAATTGGATGACGAGTTTAAAATCGTCGACTCGAACTGCGGGTCCAAGCGAATAATTGGAATTTGGAAGGAGCGCGTAATCTGAAAGAAAAAGCAAATATCGGGAAACTTTCTCCGTTGGTAGACTTCCAATCGACGACTTCCCAGAACTTTCGTTTATTAATCTTCGTCAAATTCCTTGTTCGAGGATGACAGTACTCTGAATAAATAAAAATGGGAAGAAAATTACACAATATTTGTTGCAACCCCAGTACTATATTTTGATTCTTAATTTAATACCAAAGCTACTATACCTAACTAAAATAATTTTTTGTGTATATTGCAACTATTATAGCAATCTTTGAAACGTGTGACAGAAGAAGATACAGCTATTAACACTAAATGAGCAGTTCCAAATTTTCATTATAAATTCCGCACTCAACGTTACTGCTTTGATTATTTGTTTCGACGACTTTTCATTTTCAATTAATTTTTCATTTTCCTTTTCGCATTTTTTTCTTTTTAAGGATCTTCTTTTATTTTTTTATCCACCGGTTATTTTACTGGTCGTGGTAGGTTTCGTATTAAAAAATTGATCCTGTTATGAGGACATATGCTATATAGGCTTACTGTCTTGTATTTCATATAATATTAAATAGTCTCCTATTTTATATTACCAAAAGAAAATCGCGAAGCAAATTGCAGAAAGCAAATATCATCGATTTCAGTCCTCGCACTTTAACCTAGGATCAACCTCGTGTCCTTTGACGACAGAGCCGCAACTTTGTCGAGGACTGAATCAGGAAACTTGAAAAATTACTTAATCCAGCGCGTAAACGGAACACGGAGGACCCGCGATGACGCAGACACAAAGAGGATCGCGTAAGAAGAAGCTGTCGAGGCATTCAGGCTAGCTCGTCTGGCGTTATCTGCCGACGTCGGAGTGGATAACAGGCCGAACGATTTATTCTAAACCTTTATCCGGCAGCCCCTCGAAATTTATGAAAGAAGACGCCCGTTTAACCGACTCGCTCAGTCATCCCTCACGATGGTGGTGAAGCCACCCTTCCCTTCGACTGTCTCCGTTCTTCTTTCACCTCGCGCCTCCCTTTCCGTCCTTCCTTCTCCGCTGCTCCATTCTCTACCCCGTACTCGCATGTCAGCCCTTTATTTTATACCAAGACGAGTCGGTCCGAGTCGGTCCTAATATTAAAGGGGATGGTTCACCCTTAGCGCGTGATCGGGGTACCGAAATCCGCCGATCGGACCACGGTTCGGGACTTCCTCATTGGAGGACGGAGCAGGGAAGTCGAGTGGCAGGCTCCTGCGAGGAAGGCTTCAGAGGATCGAGCCTTTCAATCTTTCTCGAGTTCCACGATACGTAGATCGGCCTTGGATCCTTGCTCGATTATTGGCTGTACGTAACTCGCAAGTATGCAGGATCGGGTACTCAACGAATTCTAAAAGCTTCCTTTGATCGTAACTGACTTTTAGAGAATCGAATGAATTTATAATGATCAGTAAAAGATTCCCGAATATTATCCCAAAATACCACGTTTTGTCTGAACTCGCTAATGTAATTAATAATAATTAAATCTGGATGAAGGAAATTTTACATAAAGTCGAAACCGTGTTAGGATTTAATGGGATTTGTCCCAAATCCTGTTTCAATCGTGGAATATGCTAAATTTTACAATAAAAATTTTGTAGAACATCTACGAAAGTGGAAGTAGAGAAATGAACAGAAAATAACGTTTCGCTTCTGTGTTTTCCAGTTATACCTGAGCAAAACCCGACAGTGCAGCCTCACGGACAATTTGCATCAGGGTCTCTCACGAACGGTCAGTCCAACAGCGCGCCAGCAAGGTAAGTCTTTTCGACTTTTCCTTTTTCCGTACTTTCTCGTGCCACGCTTTTCCCTCGCGAATTTCTTCGGCGTCGTCGACTGCGAAACGCCTCGGAATTTCCGTCCATGCTCGAAAATATCCCGTCCCCTGCCGCGGCCTCGTTTTCTTCCTGTTTTCTCGTTTCCCTCGGATTCGTTGGAAACTTTCGACACCCACGGCCACCCACACGTCTGCACGCGAGGGCGCCTGTGCACGCGCGGGCGCCTGTGCACGCGCACACATGGAACGGCGTCGTTTAGCGTCCTAACGACGAGATACTCGCCTCGTGCGTATATCGAAACTGGCGAAGTCCTGTGTCGAAACACAAGCGACATTTCGAAACTTTGGCCAATTTCGCGTGTACTCGGTTAGAATAAATATGTGATCCACGTGTGTCGGCGTATCTATGTTCAATATGTGCCAGTCGCTTAGAAATTATGCCTTGACTGTACCAATATATTCGATCAGCCATTTAGAGATCCGATATTATTATTGTTTTATCTAATTATATTCGGGATGCGAGACTTCGACAAAAATTAGATCCAAGGGTTGCAGTAGAACTCTAGAACACTAGGTCAGACACCAAAATTTTTATTTCCGTATCGGTATAATTGCACGTGTTGCTTGCCTGACCATTTGACTACGGTAGACTTTGATACGTAGTGGCCATAACATACGGCAGCAATTGAGTTACGATGTGCGCCATTTTTGTGGAAACAAGCGCCCTCCGTGTCAGAAAGCTAAACTACGCGAGCGCCCATAGGCGCCCTCCATGTCACAAACGCAAAATTTCTGAGCGCCTATAGACGTGCTAAGTGTCACAAACGCAAAATTTCTAAGCGCCCAAAGGCACCCTCTATGTCACAAACGCAACATTTCTAAGCGCCCAAAGGCACCCTCTGTGTCACAAACGCATTTCTAAGCGCCCAAAGGCACCCTCTGTGTCACAAACGCAAAATTTCTAAGCGTCTATAGACATCCCCTGTGTCACAAACGCAAAATTTCTGAGCGCCTATAGACGTGCTAAGTGTCACAAACGCAAAATTTCTAAGCGCCCAAAGGCACCCTCTGTGTCACAAACGCAACATTTCTAAGCGCCCAAAGGCACCCTCTGTGTCACAAACGCATTTCTAAGCGCCCAAAGGCACCCTCTGTGTCACAAACGCAAAATTTCTAAGCGTCTATAGACATCCCCTGTGTCACAAACGCAAAATTTCTGAGCGCCTATAGACGTGCTAAGTGTCACAAACGCAAAATTTCTAAGCGCCCAAAGGCACCCTCTGTGTCACAAACGCAACATTTCTAAGCGCCTATAGGCACCCTCCGTGTCACAAACGCGCAACATTTCTAAGCGCCTATAGACGTGCTATGTGTCACAAACGCAAAATTTCTAAGCGCCTATAGACACCCTCCGTGTCACAAACGCAAAATTTTTAAGCGCCTATAGGCGCCCACAGTAGCCAAGGGGTTAAGTACGTACATACAAAATTTTTAAGCATCCCCTACCAATCATTGTTAGCAGTTGCAATTACGATTAGAATCGAAGGAAATCCGTCGCGAAAGAAGGGAATACGTGGAAGAAAACGTTGGTCAACTAGTTTCACGATTTCCATCGTACACTGGCAAGGATTTTCACGAGCTGTTACAGTAGAACTCTCGAACACTAGGCCAGACCCCAAAATTTTTATTTCCATATCGGTATAATTGCACGTGTTGCGTGCTTAAGTACCTAAGTACAAAATTTCCAAGCATCCCCTAACATCAAATTGTTAGCGGATGCTATTACGATCGGAATCGAAGGAAATCCGTGACGAAAGAAGGGAATAATATCCTGTTCGAAGTGGGCATCGCGGGTGTATGCGTGGAATACGAAATACGTGCCGTCCACATGAGAACGACGTCCCGCTCCTCCTCGCGTAACCGTAGATCGCCGCGAGGGTGGAAGCGATTTCTCTTGATGACAGTGATTACTTTAATCGACCTTTCCATTCCTCGTCGTGGATCTTCGCTGGAAAATAGTTATGGTCGACGCGACGAAGACCACGAGCAGCAGCGCTCCGAACGATTACGCGCCCCCGTTCGATGCTTCTGCGAGAACTTCGACGCCATTGTAGATATAGATATTTCGATATCGACAGATCTAGCTTGGGTCGAATAGAAAGCTTTTTTACTAACACACGCGTCTATTATTCTGGGTTTTGCTAAACGGGTTTCAAGAATATCGATACTCGTCAGTTACATAAATCAAGATTATTTGTATCCTGTCAATTTTGAGTCATTTGGTCCACTCGTGGACACACCTACAGCGAAACTCGAAATATAATATATTTAGATAGAACACTTGTCATTTTCTTTACTTTAGGAGACTTCGAGACACCGTAAGAATATTTTCAGATTTTTCTATTAGCTGATCTTGACCGGGAAACGTACAGGAGAGGGATGATTCTGATATCCAGAAAGAAGGTTACGAAATAAGGGTGAATTTTGGTAATAGTTGGAGAGGCAATTTCTTCGCTCTCTCTACAAAATTACCTCGTCGAACAACATTCTACGCGATACCACCATGTAATAGCGCCAGGTGGAATCGCGTCGTGGCCGAAACGCGTGGACCAAACGGAACGAAACGCAAGACTCGTTAGAGGGAAACGTGGAATCGATCTCTCGCGGATTCGAGACGCTCGACGAAAATTCATTCGGGAGATTCGAGTTCGAAAATTAATTTCAATCCGTACTTGAGCCCCCGGCTCTCGCCCCCCGCCTCTCTTTCGCTTCGTCTCCTCTCCGGCTGGTCAAACAGCGGCGTGTACAGCGCGGTTGGAAAATCGAGCAGCGCTCGAGTACTGGAAACAAAAGGCCGACGTTTCAATTAGGTCCCTTATTAGTTAGCGATAATAGGGCCAGCGGCGGTCGAACGGTAAGGCCGGGGCTTTCCAGTGCTTAACCGTTGGCTGCGTTAGGTCCGCCGGCTTGTTTGCGTGGATCCAGCTCTTACGATATTAAGGGCTGACTAGGCATTCACCGGTACCGCATCCACGTCCAGCCATCCACGGCCCCACTCTTCTTCGTTTCGATGTTTAGAGCCATCCTCCAACCTATGGCTCTGCTCCACCCGTTTGACTTGACCAGACTAGGAGGGACAGCGAGGGATCCTTGCACCTCCTGGCTGGACCTCTCGCTGGGTCGATTGATTTTCTCGCGTTAGAACGTTGGAAGGATGGAAAGCCGTGATAACGGGGTTTGTTTGATGGAATAGATCGAATTCGTACCTCGTGGGGGAATTTCGCACAAGGAATCCGTTGTCTAGATGTTAGCGAGGTGTTCGCAGACTCGGGACAGGACAATTCGGGTTAGTAATTGGGAAATTATACTTTGAACCCGGCTTCTCCGTTGTACTCGACAAGTTCTTCTAAAAATTCAGCTTATAAACCTTAACATGGAGTCGCATATAGATATTCGATATTGCGAGATGGTCTTCTAACGTTTCACCAATAGTTCACACGAATAGCTTCTAATAGAATCACGAGCCAGAAGCTCAGGATATAAAAATAATTACGAAGGAACGAAAAGAGTCGCGAAGTTAAATAATTCCAAATTTTTAGTTATTTATTAACATTGATATAAACATCCATATACACAATAGCAACGCGAGAGGCAGCACTGTGTCATCGTTTCTCTGAGTAACGTTAGAGTTGCACCATCTATGTTCCCACGCACATTTTTCATAGTTCAATCAGGCCACCATAGTTCTTCAGGAAGAAAAAATATTTCATTATTTACATACGTTGTTCAGATTTTCAAGAAGCCATCAAGTGTCCGTCACTGATGCCTACCGTGGCGGTCAACGTGTTAACAGGATGACTCCCTATCCCTTCCATCCCCTTATTACGACCCTAAATCACCTGTCAACTCTTCC